>NC_056743.1:1223281590-1223317455 GCF_019279795.1 Protopterus annectens
GCACACAAAAGGAGTAATACCTACAGATATAAGGAGACATCAGTGGCATGCCTATGGCATAACAAGGCAGAAGAGTGCAATTCTATGTAATGTAAATATGAATATTCTTTATGATTAGAGTATTAATTTGAAGACTGTCAGTGGCCGAGACGAATTGGAGTCTGTGTGTTACAGGCATGTTCAGAGGAATATTTAGGATTGCTAAAAGCATTTTTGTAATATGATTTACTGTGAAAGTGCTATTTAGATGATAGGAGTAAGGATAGAGATGAGGGAACACTTTTAATGGCACACAAGGCAGAGTGCAAGCAAATCTGATTGATGTGTATTGTTATGCAAAGCTGACTGCTCAGCTGAAACTTGCACGGCGGGAAATGTGATACTCTTGCTAGCTGATGGTTGGAATATGGAAGGGGTAACTTGAGAAGGAAGTGAAGCAGGTCAAAGTTGAATGTTTAAAAACAAGAAGTTATGTACTCACCATAACGTTCGATGTATGTAGTCCATCTCGCCTCACATTCTTACCTGTGGGTTCGGAGCCGAATATCGGCTCCGACTCGGCCAAATCTTTTCTAGCTCGCAGTCTTTCTACTGGCTGGGCTAAGATGGTATCCCATGCTGCACTGCTCTATATCCCCAGATCTAGTTTGCTGCAAACACCAGCACTCATTCTCCATGCATAACAACACCCAAGGAAAGGAAGAACAAACCAAGAATGAAGGGAGCTCTGAAACCAGACCTAACCTCCAGATCCTCCAGGAAGGGGGGAGGAAGGGGGGTAAGTAAGAATGTGAGGCGAGATGGACTACATACATCGAACATTATGGTGAGTACATAATTTCTTGATGTTATGTAGTCCAATCGCACCTACATTCTTACCAGTGGGACAGCGTCCTTAGTACCTAAATCCTGGGAGGCTCAGTGGAAATTACCCCTGAGTACTGTGGAACCAAAGGAAGACCTGTCCCTAGATACCAAATCCAACTTGTAATGAGTAACAAAGGTGTGAGGAGATGCCCAAGTAGCCGTGGCACAAATATCATCCATAGGCAATCTGGCCTGATAGGCTGTAGATGTAGATACAGACCGAGTAGAGTGAGCCTTCACCGGAAACGGTAAATCTTTACTTCCTGAAGAATAAATGAAAGAAATACAACTGGAGATCCACCTGGACAGAGTGACTTTGGAGACAGGAGACCCAATTCTGTTTTCTGAAAAGGAAACAAACAACTGATCAGATTTTCTGAGGTCTTTGGTTCTGTGCAGATAAAAATGTAATTGTCTGTGTACATCCAATTGATGAAATTTAAATTCTGCCTTGTTTGAGAACTGGGGAAAAAACACTGGCAACTCAATAGACTGATTAAAGTTACTGATTGACGCCACTTTGTGAAGAAAGGAAGGGTTGGGTGTGAGAGAAACCCTGTCCTTATGAAAAATCAAATAAGGGGGTTTGATTGATAAGGCTTGAAGCTCTGAAACGTATCTGGCTGACGTGATGGCTACTAAAAAGACAGTCTTCCAAGTTAAGAATTTTAAATCACAAGTGGCTGCAGGCTCAAAGGGAGATGAAGTAAGAGCCTGTAGAACAAAGTTTAAATCCCAAGGCATGACAGGTTCCGATACCGGAGAACGAAGTAACAGAGTGCCCTTCAGAAAAACCTTACAGAGTCTATGAGCCATCAGACTAGGCTTGTTTGTGGCATGAAAGGTAGAAATCATCGCCAATTGGACTTTAATGGTTGTGGCTGCTGAACCCTGGTTAAAGAGCATAGACAAGAACTCCAATACAGACAAAATTGGAGCAATGTAAGGGTCAATCTTTTGGGTATGAGCCCAGACTGAAAACCTCTTCCATTTACTGTAGTAAATCTTCCTGGTGGAAGGCTTATGAGAGGAAGATAAAATATGAACCACCTCCGGTGAGAAATGATGAAGCCTAACTAATGACGGAAGTGGAGTAGCCAGGCTGTCAACCGGAGGGTCCGAAGAGAGGAATGGAGCTGCCCTGACATGTGTGTCAGTAAGTCTGGTTGTGGGTCCAGAATTCAAGGAGCGTCCATGAGATGGGGATGGAGGAAGGGGAACCAAATTTGACAAGGCCAGCGTGGAGCAATCAGAATCATTCTGCTTCCCAAGGCTTGCGCTTTCTGAATAACCTTTGACAGCAAGGGAACCGGAGGGATGGCATATAGTAGACCGGAGGGCCAATCATGGACTAGAGCATCCCTGGGTGACTCCCCCTGAGGGGGATCAATGTGAAGTAGCTATTGCATTTGGCATTGAGGGGGCTGGCAAAGAGGTCACAGCAAGGCTGACCCCACCTGCGGAAGATCTGTTCCGCAACTTAACAGTTCAGGGACCACTCGTAAGGCATCAGAATAGCTCTGCTTAGCCTGACTGCGATCACATTGGACTTCCCCGGAATGTGCATTGCCACCAGAAAACATTGGGAAGACACTGCCCACTGCCACACTCACATGGCCTCTCTGCAAAGGGGATAGGACTTGGTTCCTCCTTGCTTGTTCAGATACCACACCACTGACATATTGTCTGAGTGGATTGCAATAGTCCTGAGAGGAAGAAAGCTCTGAAGTGCTTGCAATGCTAGTAGCACAGCTCTCATCTCCAGGACATTGATATGCAGATGCATCTCATGCTCTTGCCATGTGCCTTGGACTGTCCTGCCTAGATAATGCCCCCCCACCCCAGCTGGGAGGCATCCGTGGTCACCGTGGCAATCGGGGGTGCAGAAACGAAGGGCTTTCCTGCATTCAGGTTGTCGGTGTGAAGCCACCAACTGAGATCCTGTTTGCAGCTGTCCGTGAGTAGAATAGGGTAAGAAAGTGGAAGATGTTGGAGAGACCACTGGGCAAAAAGTAGCCACTGAAGGAGTTTCATATGTAGCCTTGCCAGAGGGACTAACATAATTGTCGTAGCCATTGTCCCCAATAGTTGGGGGACCCATCTTGCCTTTGCTCTTCTCAGGGGAAGCAAGGCATGAACCTGTTGTTGTAGGACTCTGATTCTTTCCTGTAGTAAAAATGCCCACATGAGGATGGTGTCTAGTTCTGCACCTATAAAAGTGACACACTGTGAGGGCAACATGGCAAATTTTTCCCAGTTCAATGTGATGCCCAGCTGTTGACATAGGTTTATAGTAGCGTCCCTGGTCTGAATTAGTAGATGCCTGGTGGTGGCAGTAAGGAGCCAGTCATCCAGATATGGAAACACTTGGAATCCCTGATGTCTCAAGTGAGCAGTCACCTCTGCCATGCATTTGGTAAACACCCTGGGGGCTGTGTTGAGACCAAAGGGTAGGGCTCGAAACTGAAAATGACTGGCTCCCAGCTGGAAGAGTAGGTGACATCTGGATACCCTGTCCATCTTGATGTAGTAGTAAGCATCCTTGAGGTCGATGGAGCACATCCACACTTCTTTTCCCAACAATGGGAGAGTAGACTGCAGTGTGACCATTCGGAACTTGGACTTTTGCACATGGGTGTTCAATTGGCTGAGATCTAATATGGGTCTCAGGTCCCCTGTCCTTTTCGGCACCAAAAAGAATCTTGAGTAAGTCCCTAATCCAATCTGGTCTGAGGGGAGATGTTGGATTGCTCCTTTTTCTAGCAGCTTTGAAACTTCTGAAGCTGTGTAATCTCTTTGACTGGGTGGAACATCTAGGATTTTCTTGATTGGAGGGGGATCTGATGAGAAGGGGATGACATATCCTCCAGAAATTATTTGTAGAACCCATTGGTCCTGGGTGATGTCTTGTCAGGCCTCCGAGTATAACAAAATTCGACCCCCAACAGGCTCCGGAAATGCACAGTCGGGCCTCCCATCAGGAGCGGCGGTAGGGAGAACCATGAAAGGAATTGCGGTCTCCCGAGTTGCAGGGGCTCCTCTGCCTCTAGAGCGGCATCTCCCTGAATAACCACCCCCTCCTCTGCCTCTGGAGGGGGGCTCACCTTGTGCACTGGGAAAAAACCTCTGTGATTTCTTGAACCACATTTTGCCACCCCTCTGGGCCTTGGGATAAGGCCTAGAGGGAAGGGAAAAATGGACTCCTACAGCAGACAGTGTTTTTCCCTCCTGCTCACACCTGGTGAGGGTGTCTTTCACCTTGGTTCCGAACAAAGAGGAACCATCAAAAGGGGCATCAGTGAATGAAGACTTGAAGGCCTCTGCGAAATGATGAAATCAACCTGCTTCAATACTTCCTCCCCCAAGCATAGGCCTGTCTCCTAAGAGCAACTCCTGAACTTGCTGCCCTACTCGCTCCATCGGCTGCTTATGAGATCAGCCTCATGGAGGAGTTAACAATGGAATTGAGGGTAGACATCTGAGCGTTAACCGTCTGGGTCACCACCTCAGAAACGTTACCAGTGAGAGTATCTCCAAGCTCCTTGAGGAGATCTCTCTGGAGCCGTGTAAGGTGAGATAAATAATTCAGTGACCGTAAAGTAAAGGTCGCTGAAGAAAGGATACACTTCCCGTACTGGTCCATGGTCCTAGACTCCTTGTTAGGAGGATGGACGGTGGAAGAAGTCTCGGCTAATTCCTTCTGAGTGGCACCATGGCATCCACAGGGACTCCCTTGGACAGAAATTCCTTAACAGGAGGAGCAGACAAAAATTTATTGTGTCTCCTGGGGACTGGTTCCACAGAGTCAGGGGTCTCCCACACCCTTCGACAGAGCAAATACAGAAGATCGTCGAAGGGTGGAGATACCCAGGAGGTGGAGGGCTGAGAACAAAAGGCCTTCAGGAAGACCGACTCCTCCTCAGAGGGGGCTTTGGATGGCCAGTCACCTCTTTGTTTCAAAATCTCTAGGATGTCAGAGAAAGAAACATCCTCAGAAGATGACTTGGGGGACCCCTTCGATTCCTTGAGGTCGGTGTCTGATGTGAGAGACTCATCCTGGGAATCTATGTGCTTCCCCTTGCATGTCTTCTTTCTGGGTGGCTCCTCAGGCAAGGACTCTGAGGGATCATCAGAAATGTGGGGACCACTCATGGGGGTACCCTGAGGCCTTGGGGCTCCACTGTCTAGAGATAGATGGTGATCAGAGACCTGCACTGGTGTAGTAGGGGGACAAAGAGCATGATGCCACTGATGACCTGGCCAGCACACTCCGCGTGGCCTCGAAGGCCAGTCTCCCTGAGTCCGAGGAGTGACCAGCCTTCGAAACCACGACAGGAGTCAGACTTCCCCATGCCGAAGCACCGAGAGGGAGACTAGGAACCGATAGGTGTCCTGAAGCCTCTCCCTTGGGTCTGACTGAAGAATCCTGAGTCCTGAATCCCATGGACAGCGCCGACGGGGTTGGAGCTGACGTCAGCACCAATAAGCCAGTAGGGGTTGTCAGAACTGACCTAGGGATATCACATGGAGCCAAGCACTCTGACTCCAAAAGCTGAGATACGCTCAGAGAAGGAAGTATCAAAGCAGGCTGAAGGATGGGCTCCAGAGCCAACTGGGTCGGAGCCGAGAACAATTTTGCCAAAACCAGTGACTGAAGGCATCTCTGCACCACTCTATCAATGTCCACATCTGATAAGGTCCTGGAGGATTTGGAGGATAGAGAGGGAGATTGAGATCTCCTCTCCGAAGGGGACCTGCGAGGAAGTGATGCTGGCCTAATGCTAGGCTATCAGCTCCGAATAGGTTCCAAAATGATTGGAGCCGATGCCGGTTCCATAACCACAGACACTTCCTGTGGCCCCGAGGACAATGGAGCCGAGAATGTCGAAGCAGACTTTGCTATTTTCTCCAGTGGCTCCGAGGAGACTGATGGAGCTGGAGATCTCTTTTTAGATTTTGAAGATTTTGTCTTGGAGCTGGAAGCAGTTTCCAGACCCTCCTCAAAGGAGGGTTTCAGAAGTCCCTTCAAAATCAACCTATTCTTCCTTTCCTGAAGAACTCTTGGGCTAAACGCATGACAGAAACTGCACGACTCCTGGAGATGGATTGCTCCAAGACAATACACACAGACAGAATGTCCATCGGTAATGGACATTTTATAGCTGCACCTAGAGCATTTCTTGAAGCCCGAGGGCTTGTGCTCCTTAGAATCTTTGGACATAGTTAGTCCACAGCAAAGCACCAAAGGCAACAATAACTGACAACAGTACCAATGGTAAATCAGTCACAAGGCGGGAAAAACACTACCACAAACAAAAACCTCAAGATCTCTAACTAAAATGATCCTTTGGCACAACACAGGAGGGAAAGACTAAAACCTCTAATTTAAACAGTTTTAGACCTGTAAAAAATATAACACAAGGAAGCAAGGGACAGACTAGGTCCTCTAACTGAAATGGGCCTAGCCTGTTGGAAACAGCTAGTGGGATACCACAGAAAAAACGATCAAACACAAAACTTTTTTCACTATACAAGACCAGAACACACAATAGCTATTAAAATAGCTTTTTGTTTGCAACCAATTCTCTAATAATGAAGAAAAAAGGGTACTTAGCCACAGCCAAGAGCGAGACCACGTCCGAGCTACATGAGCGGCAAACGAGATCTGGGGATATAGAGCAGTGCAGCATGGGATACCATCTTAGCCCAGCCAATAGAAAGACTTCGAGCTAGAAAAGTTTTGGCCGAGTCAGAGCCGACATTTGGCTCCGAACCCACAGGTAAGAATGTAGGCGAGATTGGACTACATAACATAATCTGATATCTCAGCAATGAGCCTTTCTTCACAGAATGTACAAATCACCAGGAAGCACATTTGTAACAGGCACTGAGTGACAGTAAATGATACTTTTACTGAGGCCTGTCAAAATTGGCTGCTCTTCTCTTTTCTTCCATTTTAAGTGAATGGAACTGTCATGTGACAGTCCAGCTATGGGCATTGTATTCTCGGAAACAGTGGACTCACAGTGTAGTATGGGGAAGATTTTTCTAATGAGGATGTCTGCCCCCAGGAGGGCATTCAGGGTTGCAAACAGAATAAAATTAGTAGTAACTACTAAAATCTTGTACATGCAGGTTTGCAATGAGGCAAACTTAAGGAAAAGGTAAAAAAAATGTAGTTTTTTAAATTTGTCCCATAGTTGTCCTTTGTGAAGGAACAAACATTGCAATTAGAGGTGCTAAAGGTCCATGTAAGCAAAACCTTGCAAAATAACAGTGAAAAGGCTTCACGGACCACCAGGCTGTAGTGAAAACATAGAACTTTTAGTACAAAATGTAAGTGCTTTCAGGATACACCATTCATCAGACATATACAACAAAACAAACAAAAACTTTTTTAAAAGTATTTACAAATCAATAAGCCAATGAGCATCAAGATCTAATCATCTAAGACACAGGTCTAGGCCTCCTAAGAACAGGTTTTAAAGGTACCACTCCATTGATTCCTAGACTTCTGTTAGTACCTAGCCTTACAATCCATTGTACCTCACAATATTCAGTCTGATTGACAATATCGCCCATTCTGGTGTTCACCTTAACCAGTTGTAAAACCTTGAAAGTAAAGTGGTGTCCTGGATGATCTTTAATATGTTGAAAGAGAGCATTATATGTATTGCTCAAATGTATGGCTGACAAATGTTTCAGGATCCTTTCCTTAAGTTTACAGTTGGTCTTCCCAACATAAAATGATGTGCAGCACAGGCACCTAGCCAGGTACGCAACATTCATTGAATTACAATTTGCCAACAGTTTAGGTTTAAATACCCTACTGTCAATAGGCTGTACAAATTCTTGAATTCTAGATATTAAAGGGCATGCTTTACAGTACTGACAGGGATTCATACTCATTTTACCTGCTTGCTGTTCAAATACCTTCTTCTTATCATAGTTCTTGTCACACAGGATCTGTTTAAGATTCCTGTTCTTCTTAAAAACATTTGAACATATGAACATTTGGAAACTGAATGTTTCATAAATATATAAATACAGTTATACTAGTGCTTCAAAGGGCATAGAGTTAATTTTTCAATTTGAAGCTATTTTTACATAGGAACTTGTATGTTCTGAAAGCTTAACTCTATGCTCTTTGAAGCACTAGTATAACTGTATTTATATATTTATGAAACATTCAATATATTTTAATATGCCTTTATTATATGTTTTAAACATTATACTATTTAAGTATAATTTAATTTAAGTTTGTATTGTATAACAACATGTGACACTTTTACATTTGGTATCCGGGATCATAGCCTTTAGGTATGAGCATGATTTCCCTTTAAGTTTGCAAAGAAGAAATTATGTAATATGCCTTACTTTATTTAAATGCTGTCTGATGAAGTGCCTGTATTGTTTTAAACTTGGGATGAAAGTGCTTACAAGCTTTCACTGCTGTTCATAGATTCATAGGTAGGTACTAGGGCCTATATAAGCCTAGCCAAACGGTACCCTGGATTTTGCCACCCAAGAACATTATTTTCCTGTGCCCCTGTCAAGCAGAGCCACAGAAGTGATCCCTGGGGTGAATTTCCTATCTCCCATCCAATCATCAAGATTTTTCTTGAAGAGTGCTAATGAGGAGCTTTGTTTGATATAGATAGGCAGTTTGTTCCAGAGTATGGGAAATCTCTGGGACAGGAATCTATCCCTCCAGCATGTTCTGTTTATTGGGGTGACAAGGTTTAGGTCCCTAGAGCGTGTAGCTCGGAGGGATTGGGATTTCTTTACTTGGAGCATGTCCAACAGCTCTGGGTTTGACATAGCTTTGTATGTTAGGCAGAGATCACCTCTGAGTAGGCGATATGCGACAGAGTAAAGCTGGAGTTTTTTGAGACGGTCTGCGTAGGGCATTTGCCTGAGGCTGGTAATCCTTTTTGTGAGGTATTTCTGTAGCCTTTCCAGTTGTTGTAGATGTCTTGTGAGGTACATACCAAAAGGGGCATTGTACTCTATAATGGGTCTAATGAGTGATGAGTAGAGGGGAACAATGACCTCTTTTTTCCTGGATGAGAAACCTTTTGTGATGAGGTGTGCCACGTAGAAGGATTTCCTGACTACTGTGGCAATGTGATTATCAAAGGAGAGACTATTGTCCACCTGTATCCCAAGGTCTCATCACACTTTCAGTGTTAAGTAGACTACTGCCTATGTGGTAGTTCATGGGTACAGAGTTTTTACCAAAAGGGATGACAATACACCTTTTGGCATTGAGCTTGAGGCAATGGCTTTGACACCAGGCATCTGTCTCAGTGAGGCCCTTTTGTAGGATGTCCACATCGTTAGGAGTTTTGATTATGGCTCCTAGTTTGCAGTCATCTGTGAACTTTCTTAGCCAAAGACCTTCTGTGTTAGCATGTACTTCAGAGAAGTAGATACCAAACGTTCTGAATAAAACTTTTGCCTGCAACTGGTGTGAGACGTCTTTTTGGATTTATCAGTTTGTTTACCTTTCTGGCGTTTACAGAATCATAATTGCCTAGATATAGTAAAGCATTGCTGAATCTCATCATGGTGTCTGCCAAAAAAGCAATTACTAGAAAATGGAAATCAAAGTCTAAACCAACTGTACTAGAAGTAGTGAATTTAGTAACAGAGAAAAAAAACAACTGGAATTGGGATCTTTAGAAAAGGGTAGGAGCAAATTACATAGGAAAAAAGGGAATTGTGAGAAAAATATGTACAGGGGAGGAATGAGGTTTATAAGAAGGCAGGGTTTGAATGAACTATGCAATGTCTGATAAGTGATGTATAATGTTTGCAACTATAAAGTGTAGTGTGTGATGTAAAATGCTTGCAACTGAGATTGTGCCAATATGGTTCGTTTACATTTATATAAATGTACGATTGCCTATGCCATAACTGATGATTTAATAATGATGTTTCTTGTTAACAATATAGCATTAAGGCCTGGCAAAACATGCTTCAAAATAATCCATCTATATTTCTTGTTATGTTTCTAGTTTAATATTGACAACTCAAAATGTTCATGTACCTCATGTAATGCTGCAGATTTAAAAGTATTATGTTCATTAGTTTGAAAAACATGTTTATAAAGTGAATTTGTTATAACAGATCCCTGTATCAGACAAATCATCCCCATATTCTTTTTTGGATTCCTATTTGTCATGCCCACATAAAATGAAGGCCATATCTGACAGGTGACAATAGATAAAATATTTTTAGTATCAGAATCTGCATACGCCTCAGACTTATTCTTATTTTGTTACTGGGTATGAAAAAGCCTTTCTAACCACTTTGCTGCAAACACTTGTTATTGTTACTGATCCTAGAAAAACATCCATGGTTCCTATTTTTGGATACTCATTTTTTGGCCTTTATTTGAGACTTTTTTTGTCTATTGTATTTTTAAGATCCAGAGCAGATCCTTGTCAGTCGATAGTAAACAGAAAGAAGTTTTTTCTGGACATTGTCAGTCGATGAGATACTGTACAGATCTTTTTGCCTCCATGCACAACAGACTGTACTCAGACTGTTTTTTAAGACTACTGTGCCTTGGGCATGATGAACAGATGCCATGACTTTTTGGAAAAGGAAGTTCTTTTATACTTTCCCTTCCAATTTCTTTGGTTTCAGAAGTCATTCTGAAGATCTAGAAGGGTAAACCAAAATCTTGGTGATTCCCTTTTGGCCAAAGCAGCATTTTCCCTCCTCTCTTTTATCTGGCCAGGGGCTGTAATCACATGTTAACCCATAGGATGGACTTAAGTTTCACAGGACAAAGGCTTCTAAATCCATCTAAGCTTACAGATTTTGAACCTGACTCTGGGTGAGGGTTTTAATTCTTTTTAGGCACCAGTTATCAGAAGAAGTGCTTAAAGATCAAGTGCAAATATTTTTTTTGCCTTTTTTTAATCATGCCCTCAGCTTATAAAGTGGGCTTTATTCTAAAATGTGTAGTTTTTATTTTAATTACTTCAATGTGCCTATATTACATTTAATAAACTGGTGTTTACTGTATGCTGAACAATTGTCCATTTACTTTCTGATTCTTTGTCATCCAGCACCACCTTCTTTTGATGAGTTAAAGGAGATAAATGACCTGTGGTGGGTAGGCATGTTTTCTCTAATCTGCAGCAGGTTTTATTAGAAAGTAACCAGAATGTAGCACATTCATTTAGTCAGTAAATCAAAAAACAAATGCAGCTATATTCAAGTGAAAGGTAACAAAAGGTGTATAGTAGAATAAGATTCTTAGTACGGTGTATAGTGTTTGAAAACAGATATGAAACTAATCATTGTCTATCAGTGGATTGATTGATCACTTTTAGGGAGAAAACTAAAGTGTGAATCTCCTCAATGACAGACAGACTGTTCAGTGAATTTGTATATTATATTGTAATGGATTAGTGCTGGAAAGATAACTTTTGGAAAAATGTTTGCATCTGTGAAGATGAAGATTCAGTAAAATGATCATTCCATAATAGACAGCTATTTACTACAGCATGATAGACAGCAGTTTATTACAGTGTGTCATCTATTACACTGTATGACTAGAAAAATAAACTTTACTAGGAATTTGTGCAGAGTCCCACGACTGTGTTTTGTAATAGGGAAAAACATAGCAGGGAATCTAATAAAGTCTACACAGTCTCATTTTCTGTATAGGCATTGTGCCATGCTGCTTACACGAAAGTAAGCTGGTTTTAGATTCAGTAAACACAGCTGGGTGGCGCAAATGCATGCACCACCACAGAAATATCTGTGACGTGCAAATCACTTCCATGAAACTGAGTCAGTTAGATCAATCCAACAAGCAGATAGGCAGGAAAAAGTCCATGTACAGGAATGTAGACAGACAAAAGGGACTGTAAAAATGTAGGTAGATGGACATAAATGGCATAACACATACAGTTATGAGCAAAACTATCCACAGTGTGTCTGAAAAAATAAGAGAACTAAGTTAAAATAATTTTTTTTAATCTGTGCTCGTTTGCGAGGAGCACCGCAGTGCTCAAACATCCCTCATAAAAAATCTTCTTCTCCTTTCGGCTTTTCCCAGTTAGGGGTCGCCACAGTGGATCACCTGTCCACTCATGATTGGCAGTGGAGTTTTACGGTGTCGAGTTGCCAGCCCAGCATCCAACCTTCCACAGAAGGCACATCCCTCATAAAAAATAAAAAATAAAAAAAAAATGGAAAACAAAAGTAATATTATGTGACAGAAATGCATTACAGGACTCTGTGTGGAGTATCTGGAATGGTGTATTGGTTGTGTTGCTAATGTGGTAGGGCTTTGAACCGTGTTGTTTCCAGGGTCTGAGCACAGATCCCTATGCAAATGAGGTGGAGTTACTGAATAGCACAAATGGGTATCCATGTCCTTACATCCCCTCTGTGTAGGCACAGAACTGTGTTGCTGTCCACACAAGAGGTAGTTGACATCAAGGGAGGGTTTGTCCAATAACTTCTAAGCTGATTTGAGCTTAGCTGTGCCTTTTTGCACAGCGCGCCACCATGCCGAGCATGAAAGTGTCGGGGGTGTACACTAAGTGCTAAGCGTTCTTTACCTACGGGGCGTGCATTTCCACGTGTTTGTGCAGCACACCTCTTGCTGAGTCTGGGAGTATGGGGGATGTGTACACTAAGTGCTAAGCTCCACAGTGCTGAGTTTATCTAGAAGGCAATGACATATTAATTAGGTTTGACCCCTGTCTAACTTAAACTAGGGCCATTGAATGATGTTAATGATATACTAGGCAGGTTGACTGCCTCATAAGTAGCCAATCACACAGTCAGCAACTACAGCAGAGCACTATAAAGTATTCATACACCCTACAATCTGATTTTCCCCAGTACTGTGCACCATTGGAGAGCAGACTTGGGAATTTTAACTGAAAGCATGCTAGGGGCTGCTGCAGGTGTGCTACATCTGTATGTGCTAGATGCTGACGTCACTGATGCTGCTGCTGCTGACAATAGGCCTAGGCAGAGAAGAAGAAGAGTGTTCAGGCCCAGGGTAACCTTCCAGGAGCTACATGAGCTGGAGATTGTAGAGCACTACAGGGTGGACAGGGACGTACTACAAGAACTCACTGAGGTCTGCCGCCCTCAACTCAGACCCAGAGCCAACAGAAGGGAAACCTTCCCAGTGGAAACAAAAGTATGTGTAGCCCTTAGGATACACATACTTTTGTTTCCACTGGGAAGGGTTCCCAGTGGAAACAAAAGTATGTGTAGCCCTTAGGATAATAGCCACATGTACCTTCCAAAGACCAACTGGGGAAATGATGGGAGTCTCACAGGCATCAGCATCCAGGGTACTCCACCAGTTCCTGGATGTCATGCTACCATATGCCAGTCACCCTTGAGGCAAGGGCCAGCAATATGCAACACTTCTACTGTGTAGCACACTACCCTGAGGTACTGGGTGCCATAAATTGCACTCATGTACACATCAAGGCATCACCCAGTGAAGAGGGTAGAATCTATGATAACTGCATAGGGTACCACTCCATCAACTGCCAGGTTGTGTGCAATGCCCAGGGCATTATCCTAACTGTGTGTGCAAGCAGCCCTGGCAGTTATCACGACTCCCATATCTGGCACACATCACAGCTGTACCAGATGTTTGCTAGGGGGAACATCCCACATGACCATTTACTGGGAGATGCTGGCTATGCACTGGAACCGTTGATGATGACACCCATCAGAAATGCACACACGCCCATGGAAGAATGCCATAATGAGGCACATGCACAAACTAGGAACATCATAGAGCATGTATTTGGGCTTCTAAAGTCACGCTTCTGGTGCCTAGATATATCTGGTGGAGCCCTGCAGTACTATCCTGCCACATGTGTACAGATATTCACAGTTACAAAGACATGCATCTGGAGCATTTCTCCCCAGGCGTCTGCTGAAAACTGGCTTTGTTCCAAGTTGGACTTTCCCGGTTAATAAATGTTAAATAAAAATAAATAAATAAAATAAAAAGTATGTGCCATGTTACACAATATGATACTGTGGAGACAGCTGTAGAAGAATCAGCAAAGGGAAGAGATACCCCCCCCCCACCAGTGCCTAGGTCACCACAACCACATCCACAGGAGGACTCAAAGGAGGACCCCCTGATGATGTCCCTGTAAGCAGATGTAGACATGCCTAGTATGCCCTGGCTTTGGCTAAGAGACAATGCATAGCACATACACTGACTACTTAGGACCCTAGGGACTGACACCTTACTCCAACACATATACATGTATTAAAAAACATGCCAGGCAACTGACACAACCTGTACCTAAACATGTATTGGCTGTGCACTGCATGCATCAGACAGAGTCTTCCCTGAACTACAGTTCTGTGAACTGCTGCATTCACAAGGTAAGTCACTCACCTACACACCACTTGTAAGGAGTACAATAATATGGTATCATATGTATTGTCCTGCGGCATGTATTCAAGGGAATATAGTGGGCTATTTGGAGAGATGTAACACCCACATGGGACTACAGATACCCAGTCCAATAGTATGTGTTCTGTAATATTCACTAGGCCTCATGATTGGAATATTCACTACAGAAGTCCAGGGAGATGTTAAGCAGTGGGGTCACATGATATTTATACTACTGCCTATGCCAGCAGATCATGTGCTATTCTTCCCACACCCTCAACACATCAGTGTTTCCATACAAATGCCGTAACAGTAAGTCAGCAATGGTATATCAGCAGACCAGGCAATCTCAGGGCTGTGAAATAGAACCCAATCATACAGTGTATGTATGCTGTTGATTGTGTGATGAAGGATACATGTCTGTCTGGCAGCTTCTGTGGCTCAGTGGGGTAGGGAATGTTAATATGGGTAATGGTGTTGATGGTTCAAATCTGGAAGCATGTATAGCTTTTGCATGTCAGGTATTAGTATGCTGGTGTTTCCACAGACTGTCATACCTCTCAATCTGTTAGTGAAAGACACCTGGACCAAGTCAGGAAGAATGGGGGGACAAATGCCCAAAGATAAGGACAGACAGTACAGATTTTTCCAATTAACCTAGAAAGTTGCTAGGATGAAATCGAGTTGTATTATTACGGAATATTTGAAGGATATAAAGTCTGACACTCAAATGTTTGTCTGTAGTTAGTATTATTTAGTGACTTCATTATACAGTAATTTACCAGAAGATCACAATGTATGAGGAACAGACCAAAAATAAGAGGCAACATTCTGCACATTCTGTGAAAATCTGTACAGTTGAGAGGTATGCAGACTGTCAATCTGTGTGTGGAGTAACAGAATGAAATTCAGTCACATATTAAGTACAGCAGACAGCTGGGGAATGCCATGGACAATTTCAGGGAAGTGCAGTACTGCAGAAACAGGTGCAGCTGGCAATGTATGCAACACACAAAATCTCGGACTGGAGTACAGGTAGGTCTGGCATGGAGTCACCTTGTAAGTATTGACAGTCCCACTGGGCATGCTCCTACGCTTCATTAAAATGAGCGCAATTTTGTTACCTCATCATCAAAATTACCTGCAATGTGTAAATACATCTGTACATACAGACATATACGTATACATATCTGTCTGTCCCTATCTGTCTCTCACATGATTAGTATATACTAATCATACCAGCTTCAGATACATGTTTTGCTAATGCATTTGTTAGTTTATTATTTCGTATATCACTCTGATGCTGCAAAATCCTGTCCTTAAACATACAATTTCTCTTCCCTATGTAATATGAATCACATACATTACACTTAGCCATATAGACCAATTTTTTCCTACAACAGTCTGCATAAAAGGACAGATGCATAGGTTCCATACTTAATGGATGCATAATCAAGAGTGTAGACCATATAAAACTGCATGCCTTACAGGACTGGCATGCATGAATGCCCTTACGCTGGAAGATGAGGTGCCTATATGGTTCAGTGTGTTTGTAACAGAGTCGCTGTTTTAAGTTCTTGGTATTTTTAAAACAAAACTTAGGAACTGGTTCTATATGTTCACTAATAGAGGGATCATTCATTAGAATGGACCAATTTTTCTTTATAACTTCACAAACTTTATTAACCTCTGCTGAATAGGTCAAACAGACCCTGTTTACACCCTTGGTGCTGTTAGCCTCTGTGTCCCTCACTATACTTGAGGAGCTGTCAGAGAAGTAAGGTTTTACTTAACACCAACCAATGTATTCAGTTCTCTAATTTCCTTATCTATCTCACTGCCCTTATAACCCCTCTTCAATAGATCTGCCTTTAGCACTGTTAAAGCTTGCTCTAAAGAGTCAGCATTAGTATGCAATCTCATGCACCCAAGAACCTGATTTTTAACCCCATTCCTAGTAATGTGGGATGGATGCATACTAGGACAATGTAAGATTTTATTTTTCCTACATGGTTTCCTATACATTTTAGTGGATATGTTACCTAACATATCTTTGCTCACAGTAATGTCTAAAAAATCAATAATGTCAACAGAGTAGTGCAGAGAAAAAGACAAATAATTAGCTGAAGTTTCTAACATGTCCACAAAGGGTTGAACCTCATCCACAGTACCATCCCAGACAAAAAAGATGTCATCCACAAATCGCTTATAAAACATGGCGTGTTTTATATAGATTTTGCTGAAGACACATTCTAACCCCAAAATGGCTAAAACTAAGTTTGTATATGTGTTGGCACATGCTGTGCCCATTGCTACCCCTACAACTTGTAGAAAGTATTCTGACTCAAAGAGAAATAAATTATTCTCTAAGATCAGATCTAGCAGGGCACAGATCATGCTAACCTTAGAGTTAGAGAAGCCTCCTTCTTTAATCAAGAATCACCTAACCCGCTCAATTCCTTCCTCATTGGGTATCACAGTAAACAGTGATTTCACATCTAGAGTAACAAACAACATTCTTTTGATGTCATTACTAGATCAACCCCTAGCCCAGTTGTATAAATGCTCTAAAAACTGTTTACTATCTCTCAAAACTGTATCAACTTTGTCCAATATACCTCTCAGTTGTTTGTCGACATATATCGACATTGGTTCAGTGAGCCATCCCCTTCCTGAAACTATGGGGTGATAGGGAGGATCCTTGGTGTCTTTGTGCACTTTTGGCAATCCATAGATCTGTGGTATAGTGGGGTGCTCCACAGAAAAATAAGTGTAGAGAGAATAGTCTATCTGCTCTGTCATTAGTAAGTCATACAAAAATAAATTTTGTCTGTTAATTATACCATTAACTTGAAATTTCTGCAATAACACATACACTGTATTGTCATACAACATATCATGCATTTTGTCCAGATAGACAGACTTATCCAACAGTACAACTCTACCTCCTTTGTCGGCTGGTCTAATAACTAGGTGCTCTGCTCTAACCAATTGATTCAGTGCCTCATGCTCATTAGGTGTTAGATTAAAAAAACTTTTATTATTTTTGTCATTACAGGACCTTCTTAAGTCATCCTCACATAAATTAACAAAAGACTCCATAGCTGGAGAGTTAACTGGTGTGAATGTACTAGGTTTCTTGAAAGTGCTGCAAACTCCAGTATCATTATCTGAAAAGATAGTCTTCAGCATAATATTCCTGGAAAACACTTTAAGATCTAAAATTGTCTCCACAAGGTCCATATTCATAGCAGGTATAAAAGAAAGACCTTTGTTCAACACAGCTAGCTGTTCTATTGTGAGCTCACTAGATGACAAGTTAAAAACCAAATTATTCACTTCTGACTGCGTGTCATAGGGGCTTTGGAGTAAGTCGGAGGGTCTGACTGCATCCTGCCTCTCCTTCTGTGGCTCCTTGACCTCCCTATACATTTGTCCTGCCTGATAAGTAGTGCTTTTTCCAAAAAAATGCAGACTTTGAGTTAGTATTCTTATTAAGGACAAAGCTTTTGTCCAAGAAAATACTAGCAATTTTAGGTCTAACTACAGAGTCTAAATTCTTCATATTAACCACATCTAGAGCACAGCCTGAATCACATAATACAGAATCATTAGATATATGTACATCAGTACCATCCCTTACATTAATCACAGATAAGGAAACTACATCTGAACTGCTAGCAGCTTGTAAACTAGTAGCAACAGACAGGCCCATACCTGTTCCTTCATTTACAGAGGCTAAAGATACATTAACAGATGAACACTCATCAGATTTGTCCTGATCTGAGTGAGCTTTAAGTACAGTGCTATCCTTAGGCACAGCAGGCAGAGCTTCAGTACTTACAATTCTACTAGGTGAATGACCACCTATAGAGATACAATCAGAATGAGCAGTTCGTTCGATGGCTGTAAAAGTACCAGATACATCCAAAGGTTCATTTAATGCCTTTAAATCCACGTGTGAATGTTCCGTACTTACATGTTTAGTCACAGGCATTTTTTTGGTGGAGGTTGACATCACCTTTCCCCGCAACAAGTTTCTGAGCATTAACACAGTTTACAGCTCATCATGCATCACCAACTACCCCATTAATGGCTCTGGGTGTCACAGTTGTGGTACGTTGATCTAATGATGGTGTACTTCCTGTAGGGGCATTCGGCTGAGTATATCTCGGCCAGGAGAACACATTACCATTGTGGAAGTCTGCAAAATCCCTGTGAAGCATCTTAGTATTCTATTTCTCTAATTTTCTCTCATAAAGAGAGACATTAAGTAATAAGTCATCCAATAGCTGCTCAAATTCCTCTACTTTAAAAGTGCTCATCAGACAGGAAGTCAAATCATTGATTCCTTGTAATAAAGTATCCTCTTCAGGGCAAAATAGTCATTAAGTAGTGCCATATAGTCCAGACTTAGTTGCAAGTTAAGAGTTTGCCACCTTTTAAGCAGTTCAGGAAAACTATCACCATATGATGGCATTTTTAGTACCTGTTGCCCTCTAGGGACTATCTGATGGAATATAGCTGCTTCAAAATGAAAGCGCTGCCAGAGCAGATGCTTATGCTTAAACAACTTATCCTCTAGTACTCTCAAAGCCTTTTTAAAAACTTGTGCTTCATTATAGCCAACATTATTAGGTGAAACATCTTCATCACTAAAAGACACACCAATCAGGGGATTAGCATGGACAGCTATCTCTACAGTACCTTTAGTATTGACATCCACTGTTTTCTCCTTATACATCGACTTATTCAGTCCAGAAGCACATCTCAAATCCAAATTAATACTCTCAGCCATGATTCCACTGGCGAACAAAAAACAATAACTGCAGCAAGAGAACATAGTGGAATCTAGGATATCCAAAAACAAAGTTCAACAAATAAAAATATGCTCAGTGCTGACAGTAAGAACACTTTAATTCCAAAAAATGGATAAAAACAAATAAAAACAGGTAAGCGCTTTCACGATTGCTCGCTTCTTCAGACCTTAACAAACAGTATGAAAAAACAGGCCTTTAAATACAAAAAGCTTCCAGTTAATTAAAAACAATTAAAATTGTTAGGTGTTAACACTTATCTCTGAAATAAGCCTCTCTTCTTTAGGAGAGGCTTTAAAGCAGCAGCACTATTCAAATCAGGTGGCAGATATGCTTTAAAGTTAACAATCGATTTTAACTTAGCAAGTTCAGTCTTATTACTCAAATCCCCTTCCCTTAAAATTTTATTTAATTTCTGTAATACCAAGAACTTAAAGTTGTGACTCATACCAGCTTCAGCTACATGTTTCGCTAATGCATTTGTTAGTTTATTATTTTGTATATCACTCTGATACTGCAAAATCCTGTCCTTAAACATATGATTTGTCTTCCCTATGTAATATGAAAAACATACATTATACTTAGCCATATAGACCACATTTTTCATACAACAGTCTGCATAAAAGGACAGATACATAGGTTCCATACTTAATGGATACATAATCAAGTGTGTAGACTATATATAACTGCATACCTTACAAGACCGGCATGCATGAGTGCCCTTACGTTGGGATGTGAGGTGCCTATATGGTTCAATGTGTTTATAACAGAGTGCTGTTTTAAGTTCTTGGTATTTTTAAAACAAAACTTAGGAAATGGTTCTATATGTTCACTAATAGAGGGATCAGTCATCAGAATGGACCAATTTTTCTTTATAACTTCACAGACTTTATTAACCTCTGCTGAATACAGACCCTGTTTACACCCTTGGTGCTATTAGCCTCTGTGTCCCTCACTATACTTGAGAAGCTGTCAGAGAAGTAGGGCTTTACTTTAACACCAGCTGATGTATTAATTTCTCTAATTTCCTTATCTGTCTCACTGACCTTATAGCCCCTCTTCAATAGATCTGCCTTTAGCACTGTTAAAGTTTGCTCTAAAGAGTCAGCATTAGTATGCAATCTCATGCACCTAAGAACCTGATTTTTAATCACATTCCTAGTAATGTAGGATGGATGCATACCGGAACGATGTAAGATGCTATTTTTCCTTCGTGGTGTCCTATACATTTTAGTGGACATGTTACCTAATATATCTTTGCTCACAGTTATGTCTAAAAAATCAATAATGTCAACAGAGTAGTGCAGAGAAAAAGACAAATAATTAGCTGAAGTCTCTAACATGTCCACAAAGGGTTGAACCTCATCCACAGTACCATCCCAGACAAACAAGATGTCATCCACAAATCGCTTATAAAACATGACATGTGTTTTATATAGATCTTTGCTGAAGACACATTCTAGCCCCCAACTGGCTAAAACTAAGTTTGTATACGTGTTGGCACATGCTGTGCCCATTGCTACCCTTACAACTTGTAGAAAGTATTCTGACTCAAAGAGAAACAAATTATTCTCTAAGATCAGATCTAGCAGGGCACAGATCATGTTAATCTTGGAATTAGAGAAGCCTCTTTCTTTAATCAAGAATCGCCTAACCCACTCAATTCCATCCTCATTGAGTATCACAGTAAACAGTGATTTCATGTCTAGAGTAACAAACAACATTCTTTTGATGTCATTACTAGATCTACCCCTATCCCAGTTGTATAAATGCTCTAGAAACTGTTTACTATCTCTCAAAACTCTATCAACTTTGTCCAATATGCCTCTCAGTTGTTTGTCAACATATATCGACATTGGCTCAGTGAGCAATCCCCTTCCTGAAAATATGGGGTGATAGGGAGGATCCTTGGTGTCTTTGTGCACTTTCGGCTATCATTAGATCTGCGGTATAGTGGGGTGCTCTACAGAAAAATAAGTGTAGAGAGAATAGTCTATCTGCTCTGTCATTAGTAAGTCATAAAAAAGAAATTCTGCCTGTTAATTATACCATTAACTTGAAATTTCTGCAATAACATACACTGTATTATCATACAACATATGCATTTTGTCCAGATAGACAGACTTATCCAACACTACAACTCCACCTCCTTTGTCGGCTGGTCTAATAACTAGGTGCTCTGCTCTAACCAATTGATTCGGTACCTCATGCTCATTAGGTGATAGATTAAAAAAACTTTTCTTATTTTTGTCATTAAAGGACATTCTTAAGTCATCCTCACATAACTTAACAAAAGACTCCATAGCTGGAGAGTTAACTGGTGTGAATGTACTAGATTTCTTGAAAGTTCTGCAAACTCCAGTATCACTACCTGAAAAGATAGTCTTCAGCATAATATTCCTGGCAAACACTTTAAGATCTAAAATTGTCTCCACAAGGTCCATTTTCATAACAGGTATAAAAGAAAGACCTTTGTTCAACACAGCTAGCTGTTCTATTGTAAGCTCACTAGATGACAAGTTAAAAACCAAATTATTCATTTCCGATTGTGTGCCATAGGGGCTTTGGAGTAAGTCGGAGGGTCTGACTGCATCCTGCCTCTCCTTCTGCGACTCCTTGACCTCCCTATACGTTTGTCCTGCCTGATAGGTAGTGCTTTTTCCAAAAAAAAAAAAAAAACGTAGACTTCAAGTTAGTATTCTTATTGAGGACAGAGCTGTTGTCCAAGAAAATACTAGGAATTTTAGGTCTAACTACAGTGTCTAAACTCTTCGTATTAACCACATCTAGAGCACAGCCTGAATCACATAATAAAGAATCATTAGATGTACATCAGTACCATCCCTTACATCAATTACAGATAAGGAAACTACATCTGAACTACTAGCAGCTTATAAACTAGTAGCAACAGACAGGCTCATACCTGTTCCTTCATTTACAGAGGCTAAAGCTACATTAACAGATGAACACTCATCAGATTTGTCATGATCTTAGTGAGCTTTAAGTACAGTGCTATCCTTAGGCACAGCAGGCAGAGCTTCAGTATTTACAGTTCTACTAGGTGAATGACCACCTATAAAGATACAGTCAGAGTGAGCAGTTTGTTCGATGGCTGTAAAAGTACCAGATACATCCAAAGGTTCATTCATTGCCTTTAAATCCACTCGCAAACTTTCCGTACTTACATGTTTAGTCACAGGTGTTTTTTGGTGGCAGTTGACACCACCTTTTCCCACAAGTTTCTGAGCATTAACACAGTCTACAGCTCATCGTGTATCACCAACTACCCCATTAACGGCTCTGGTTGTCACAGTTGTGGTACGTTGATCTAACAATGACATACTACCTGTAGGGGCATTTGGCTGAGTATACCTTGGCCAGGAGAACACATTACCATCGCGGAAGTCCGCAAAATCCCTGCAGAGCTTCTTAGTCTTCTCTTTCTCTAAATTTCTCTCATAAAGAGAGACATTAAGGAATAAGTCATCCAATAGCTGCTCAAACTCCTCTCCTTTAAATGTGCTCATCAGATGGGAAGTCAAATCATTGATTTCTTGTGATAAGGTATCCTCTTCAGGGCAAAAATAGTCATTAAGTAGTGCCATATTGTCCAGACTTAGTTGCACATTAAGAGGTTGTCAGCTTTTAAGCAGTTCAGGCAAACTATCACCATATGATGACATTTTTAGTACTCGTAGCCCTCTAGGGGCTATCTGATGGAATATAGCTGCTTCAAACAGACGCTTATGCTTAAACAGCTTATCCTCTAGTACTCTCAAAGCCTTTTTAAAACCTTGTACTTCATTATAGTCAACATTATTAGGTGCAACATCCTCATCACTAAAAGACACACCAATCAGGGGATTAGCATGGACAGCTATCCCTACTGTACCTTTAGTATTGACATCCACTGTTTTCTCCTTATACATCGACTTATTCAGTCCAGATACACATCTCAAATCCAAATTAATACTCTTAGCCATGATTCCACTGGTGAACAAAAACAATAACTGCAGCAAGAGAACGTAGTGGAATCTAGGATATCCAAAAACAAAGTTCAGCAAACAAAAAGATGCTCAATGCTGAGAGTAAGAATACTTTAATTCCAAAAAAACAGATAAAAACAAATAAAAACAGGTAAGTGTTTTCATGATTGCTCACTTCTTCAGACCTTAACAAACAGTATGAAAAAATAGGCCTTTAAATACAAAAAGTAAAAGTATGTATGTTAGGCAACTGTGTCAATAACTGAGTGCTAGGCAATATATAGTAATGCTATATGGCTATGTGAAGTGTGTCCCTACCTGCAGGCCTGTCACTTCTAGCACTGAAAAGCAGTTATTTAATTTGCAATACTTTGTGTGGATAAAGAGTGCATTAGTCATTCATTAATTGCTGTCTTCACAATAATATAATTGAAATGCAGCACAACACTGGATTTGAACCCAGGACTGTGTGAGGCAAAATATACTGTATGCAAAGCATTTACCAGACTGAGCTACTGAGTCACTTCTACAGCAGGTGTATTTGCAAGATATATGTGCACACATACAGGCTGTGACAGACATTTTCTACATCCATCAGTATGTGCATGGCTTTATATGGATGTATTTCTACACTGGAGTCCCAGTTGAACATGTATTTTGCCATTAATGCCTTAGCAGGTAACTTTCTACATGTTGCTGTTAAAAGGGCACATTTACCTGCTATGACAGGCCTCAGTTACATCCATTATCATGTCATTGGCTGTCTAGCGGTGTACTACTGCACAGGAGTCCAATGTATACTCCCATTTTTTCCATTACTTTTTATTCCAGTTTGTGCAGTGCTCAGCTCCTCTGAAACATGCCTAATGACTGTAATTGATAAGTACAATGTTTTGTTTAAACCATCTGTTTTAAGTAAGAGTTGCATGGTGTGGCGTGTTAATGCAGTGTGCTGCAGGTGTGATGGGGTCGGGTTCAAAACATGGCAGGGGTGTTTATTTTGTACATGTGTATTACAATGTTATAAACACATATAGTCCTTATAGCTCTATTTAGCTGAGCTTAGTGAAGCTGCGCGATGAGCTAAAAAATATAAAGAAAAGAAAAAAGGGAAGATAGTGGTGAAATGGGGGCAAGCACAGGGAAAAACATAGTGAAAGGCAGGGAGGGATGTGCGAAAGGGTGTAGGAAAGAACCATAGTTATCCATTTCTTGTACAGCAACAACTCTACACTTTGACAGAATTTGTAGATGAATTTGGACTCTCAAACCCCAGAAAGAGCAGTGAGGGCAACATAACTGCATTGTCAACCCAAATGGATCAAATTACGTGTCCCAGTGGACACACGTGTGAAACGCAGAACTATGTATGGGGCAAATTTTTTTTTTTGTTTTTTTTTGGGACAGGTGCCCCTTTTCTTTTTTGTTTTTAAGGTGAGAGAGGAATGCTGGTAAAGGGACATAGGCATGTGTGGGAGAGGTAAGTTGGGTAGGTGAGGATGCATTTGCAAACAGACAAGACAGACCAGACAGCAGAAAGGGGTGGTGTGTGACACATGGTGGGGTGCTTAATATCTGAGCTTTGGCAGGCTAACATCTACCTGAAATCAACTGGACATATAAGTGAATTTAAATACACTTTCATCTGCTCTTTTTCATATAGTTCTGTATTTAATTTATTTATTTGTATTTCTCACTGAATATTAACTCAGATGAAGTTGTGGCTGTCTCTCTACAGAGTACTTGTTAGAATTTCTGTGTCACCATTGATAGCAGTGGGGGGTAGTTAGTGAGGGGCTCTGCCGGATGTAATTTGGAATTGTTTTCCAAAGCATGGGGAGTCTCTGTGACAGGAATCTATCCCTCCAGCATGTTCTATTTATTGTTGTGGTGAGGTTTAGCTCACTAGAGTGTGTGGCTCGCAGTGACTTGGATTTCTTTAGGTGGAGCATGGCCATCAATTCTGAGTTGGACATGGCTTTGTAAGTCAGGCAGAGATTACCTCTGAGTAAGCGATATGCCACTGAGTACAGCCGGAGTTTTTTCAGTAGGGCTGCATAGGACATATGTTTGAGGCCAGTAATCCTCTTGGTGAGGTACTTTTCTGGTCTTTCCAGCTGTTGGAAGTGTCTTGTGAGGTACATCCCAAATGGGGCATTGTACTCTATGATGGGTCTAATGAGTGATGAGTAGAGGGGCACTACAACCTCTTTATTTCTAGATGCAAACCCTTTAGTAATTAGATGGGCCACATAGAAGGAGTTCCTAACTACTTTGGCAATATGATTGTCAAAGGAGAAATTACTATCTACCTGGGTCCAGATCTCTTATTACCTCTTCTGTATTAAGGGGGCTGCCACCTATGTGGTAATTCATGGGTGTTTTGTTTTTCCCAAATGGGATGACTATGCATTTTTTGGCATTTAGCTTGAGGCCATGACTTTGACACCAGGTGTCTGTCTCAGTAAGGCCCTTTTGGAGGATGTCTGTGTCAGCCAGAGAGTCAATTATGCTCCCAGTTTGCAGTCATCGGTGAACGTGGTTAGCCATAGTCCTCCTGTGTTTGCCTGTACTTCTGAGAAGTATATGCCGAACAGTAGGAGTCCCAGGACTGAGCCTTGCGGGACACTACTTGTGACTGGTTTAGAGTCAGATCTGGAGAACGCTATTCTTACAGTGTGAGTTCTGTCTGTAAGCCAGTTGGCAACCCATCTCGTGATGTAGGGGTTTATGTTCAGCCTGGTGAGTTTTTCTGTAATATCTGAGTGGGGAATGGTGTCAAAAGCCTTGGTGAGGTCAAGGTAGGCTGTGTGAACCACCTTTCCCTCATCTATGGCCTTGGTGACTGTATCAAAGAAGTCAACCAGGTTTAGTAGGCATGATCTGCCCTTAACAAAGCTGAACTGGGTCAGGTCAAGTGTTTGGAGGTTTCCAATGTCTTTGTTAATTATTTCCATGATGATGGACTCCATAGCCTTGCAGACCAGGCTAGTCAGGTTTATGGGGTGATAGTTAGCAGGGTCAGTTGTGGCCCCTCCTTTGTGGAGAGGGATAACCGTTGCTGTGCGCCATTCTATGGGCAGGTAGCCTGTGGAGAGGCTGAGGTTGAACAGCGTGTTTAGGTGGGGGGTTACTTCATTCTGTAGTTCGTGCAAGACTCAGCCTGGGACACCATCTGGTCCCATTGACGCTGTGTTTTGGCTTTTGAAAGGGCTGTTTTCACCTGTGCGTCTGTGATTTTTGGGACACTACACTTTTCTGGTATTGTTGTGGGCCCTTTTGGAGGTGAGAGGGGGGTGACGTTTGCACTGAATCTATCTTCCAGGATGTTGGCAATATCAGTAGGTTCAGTATATTTTGTGCTATTTTGCACTAGTTCAGTGCATATCTGTGAGTTGCCACTTAGATTCTTAACATAGCTAAAGAAGGCTTTGTGGTTATCTTTTGAATCCTTCACTATTTTTCTTTTGAAGTTAGCCTTGGATGATTTCATGAGGGACCTTAGTTTCTTACTGATACTGATCAGGGATGTCTTTCCTTCTTGGGATTTGCTTTTTTTCTGAACTAGTTTCCTCCTTCTATTGTATAGCCTGTTTATTGCAGGGGTCCACCAAACTGGTTTCCTTCTCTTAGAGGAGTCAGTCTTGGTTTTGCTAGGGATGGCACAATCCATGCATCCTTGTAGGTGCTCATAGAGTGCATTTGTAAAGGTTTCTGCATCTTGGGCAGCATTATCCTTTAGCGTGGGGGCTGTGAAACTTATGACCTCTGTCTTAAGTAAGGTGAAGTTTGCTTTAGAAAAGTTTTTTACTGTGGTTTCCATAGTTGGGGGTGGTAGTGGGGTGTGGACATCCACAGTGATTAGTTTATGGTCTGATCTAATCAGTGACGGGTTGACCTCTGGTGTGGAACACCTGTCGCCCATGTTGGTAATGACCAGGTCCAATATGTTTTCACCTCTTGTAGGGAAGTTTACCAGCTGATCCAGGGCATTTGAGTTGATGAATTCCAGGAAGCGCTGGGCCTGGGAATTTGTAATCGAGTAGTTTTCCCAGTGAATGGTAGGGTAATTGAAATCACCCAATATCAGAGTGTTTGGTAGGACTTTCATGTTTTCCAGAGTCTCAGAAAAGTGGAGTGGTGGTCCTGGGTCTTGGAGGGTGATCTGTAGCAGGCCACAATTTGCATTGCAGATTTGCCCAATGTTAGTTGCACATGGATGATCTCATAGGTATCATGATGTGTCACTAACCTGGAGGTGTAGGTATCCTTGATGAATATGGATACAACCCCTCCTTTTTTGTTTTGGTCTGTGTTCTGTGGCCAAAACATGTGGCATGACTTGTAGCCCGGTAGTGCTGGGGTGCTCACTGGAACCTTGAACCAGGTTTCAGTTACTGCACAGATGTCAACGTTCTCCATACTAAGCAGTGCTTTGAGCATGTGCATTTTGAGATTTAAACTCCTGGCATTGAGTAGCATAACCATCAGTCTTTTGTTAATTGTGCTGTTTATGGAGGTGGGTTTGACTTTTGAGCCTTGCCTAAAAAAGGCACTATGGGGGCAGCAAGAGCCTTGGCCAGTATTCAAAAGGCTAGGGGTGACAGGTGCAAGCTGTCTCTTGTGAAGCAACTCGGCTTGTCAGGCATGTCGTCCCAGGCTGACAGACACTGGATCCCCTTTGAATGACACCAGAAGCTTAGCCAATTGTTGAAATTGATAATTTTTTCTTTATACTGAGGTATCATTCTTGATGAGGGCAGGATGCTACTCAGGGTCAGGGTCATACCAGCCTGGGCTACATGATCAGCGAGCTCTTCCATGTCTCTTTTCATGTAGTCCAGGGAGGTACGTCTCATGTCATTCACACCAACATGAACAATGACAGAGTCATATTTGTACTTGTTCTGGAGTGACCTGAGTGCTTGTGTTATGTGGCAGATTCTGGCTCCCAACAGGCAGCTAACAGTAACCTTCTGCTTGTCCGGCCTAGTGAGTGGGACATCAGTGTGCCTGACTATAGAGTCACCTACTTCTAGTGTGTTAGGTATGTTATTTCGCCTTAAGGGCTGTGATTGTGCGGCACACTGATTTTGTGTTTTATGTATTGTCTGGTTTGTGATGGGAAGTGCAAGTTGTTTGGGTGCCTGCTTTGGAGGTCTCTGATACTTTTGCAGGTTTTTATTTAGAGCCTCCGAGTATGATTTTGTGCATTTATGTGCATTTTTTGCCAGTGCTGTTTTAGTACGTCTGTGTGCAGCTGGAGTTGTGGTGCAAGTGTTAACTTTCTCCTCTTGACTGTCTGTTCCAGTCTTGGGTGGAGACAGCTTAGCTTCCGACTTGGCTGTATAATTGCATCTCTCACATATGTTAGTGTTTTGTGGTAGGAGGAGAGGGCTGTCTGTGTACATGAGGCAGTTGTAACATTGCCTCAGGATACCCATATTCATCAGCTGGACTGGAGAGTGCACCTGAAGTTGCCCTTTGGTCATCCCTGAATAGTAGGGTGAGCTGCTTAGTCGCTTGGTTGGTGAGGGGTGAATAAAGAGCCTTGCCCTGATGGGCAATCAGTGTCATGGTATAATATTGCTTGCTATTAGGTCTGAGCAAGTGCTGGGTTGTAAGATGCTTTTTGAGTGCTTAGGTTGAGAGTTAGACTAGTTTCAAGGGAAAAACTGAAGAGGAGACTTAGTGGAGCTGGGAATAATTTAACCATAGCTAACCAGCACTGCCCAGTGCGCAAAACCATGCAAACAAGGTTTTTATAGTAGGGAAATGAAAGAGATAGAAATTAGCCCAAAATGGCCAATAAACTACTTACTTCTGGGCTGGAACCACTCCTCCAGGGACGGATAGGTTGCTCAAAGCTCCCCTCTCTCACAGGTGAACGGAGAAACTTCCTTCTATCCAAGTAAGTTATGGCCCCTAGCATGAACACTGGACTATACTAGCTTAGAAAGGTGGAAAACAAGGAATTGTTTTTTTTTTTTTTTTGTCTTTTTTTTTGAAAAGATAAGGCAAAAACAGTAAAAAAAGACACTTAAAACAGCTTTAAATGATTACAAATGATCAGAAAAGGCTATCACACTTTAGTGTGTAGCCTACAATGGTTAAACAAATTATTTAAACAAAAAACAACTTTTTGAAAGTGCAGGCAGTCAAATAAGTACAATATGTAGAAATAAAACAAGCTTTTAAATCACAATGAATGCTGAATAATCTTTGTTTAGGTGGGAAACAGTTAAGTACAGCAAGAAAGTACAGAAAACTAATACTTAATCATGCCAAAGTCTCTCTTCTAAGCTAGAAAGCTTGCATCAGTTTAAGGCTTTCTAGTGCTACCCAGTAGGTTAGTTACAGGAAATATGTGAAACAAGCTCAGATGTGGTCTTTTAAACCAGAAAGTTGAAAGAGACAGACAAACTGTCTAAATGGTCAATAAACTACAATTTCTTGTCCAATAACCTCTCCTCTCATGGTAGACAGGCTACCTAGTGCTTACCACTCCCACTGATAAGCTAGAAAGCTTCCCCCCAATACAGAAAGGCTTGGGGGGCTCAGAAGCTTACTAACATTCCTGGATACAGCAACTCTGTAACCGGACTAGGCTAGCTATAAGAAAGGTGGGAAACAGGCAAAAGTGTGGCTTTCAAACCAGAAAGTTGAAAGAGAGATGGAAAAAAACTACTCAAACAGCCAATAGCTACAATTTCTGGGCCAGGGGCCACTCCTCTTGTGTTAGATAGGCTACCTGATGCTTACCACTCCCACTGATAAGCTAGAAGGCTTCCCTCCAACATGGAAATGCTTGGAGGGCACAGAAGTTTACAAAGAGTCCTGGACACAGCAAATTTGTACCTGGACTAGACTAGTAACAGGAAAGACAGGAAACAAGCACAAACACAGGCTTTTAAATTAGAAGGTTGAAAGAGATGGAAAAGATTCCCAAACAGCCAATAAACTATAATTTCTGGGCCAGAAACCACTCCTCCTGTGGTAGATAGGTTACCTAGTGCTTACCACTCGCACTGATAAGCTAGAAGGCTTCTTTCCAACACAGAAGGGCTTGGGGGGCTCAGAAGCTTACCAACAGTCCTGGATACAGCAAATCTGTACCTGGACTACACTAGATATAGGAAAGGTGGGGACCAAATGCAAAACAGGCTTTTAACCAGAAAGTAGAAAGAGATGGAAAAACTGCCCAAACGGCCAATGAACTACAATTTCAGGGCCAAAACCCACTCTTCACATGGTAGATAGGCTACCTAGTGGTTACACTCCCACTGATAAGCTAGAAGGCTTCCCTCCAACACAGAAAGGCTTGTGAGGCTCAGAAGCTTACCAATAGTCCTGGATACAGCAAATCTATATCTGGACTTGACTAGTTATAGGAAAGAAAGGAAACAAGTTTAGAATTTTGTTTTGTTTTGCTACAGAAAAGCAGCTAAAACAGCAGTAAATACAATTCAAATTGTAGTGCAGGCCAGCACACCCCTGTGTGTAGCAACACTACGGCAAATATGGTTCAAATAAATGCAATTAAATTAACAAATGTCTAAAAAACAAGTGCAGAGGGCAGTAAATTAGAAGGCTACTAACAAGCAGTAATAAGTGCAGAGTAAGAGCGACTGAACAGATAACAGCACGCAGAAGAGCAAGTAAGACAGATACAGTAAGAGCAACTGAATAAAATATATATATATTATTTATTTATTTATTTTTTTGAGGGGGGGGACAGAGCAGGATGAAGAGCCTATGCGGGCTTTCCTTCCCAAATGCTCTCTTTGTACACAGTAGGAGTGCCTAAAATCAGAATATGATCTTACTGCACTCAATTGAGTGAGCAAATGAGATGGGGCCAGAAGGAGTATCCAAATACAACTCTACAAGAGGGGCAGGCAATTTCAAAGCCACCAACATTATCACCAAAACATGACCAGGGAGGGTGAGTGAGGAACTAATTGTAGAAAGACAGCCACAACTTCAGTGGAGTTAATATTCAGTGAGAAACACAAATAAATAAATTAAATACAGTACTATATGCAAAAGAGCAGATAAAAGTGTACTTAAATTCAGTTATACGTCCAGCTGATTTCAGGTAGATGTTAGCCAGCCAAAGTTCTGATATTAAGCAGAGATAACTCAAAATGTACCACTTATATAAGGCAAGACAGAATGTCAGTGATGAGGTGAAACTACCCCCCACTTCTATTAATGGCTACACAGAAATTCTAAAAAGTACTCTGTAGAGAGACAGCCACAACTTCAGTTGAGTTAATATTCAGTGAAAAACACAAATAAATTAAATACAGCACTATATGTAAAAGAGCAGATACAAGTGTACTTAAATTCACTTAAATGTCCAGCTGATTTCAGGTAAATGTTAGCCAGCCAAAGCTCTGATATTAAGCAGAGATAACTCAAAATGTACCACTTATATAAGGCAAGACAGAATGTCAGTGATGAGGTGAAACTACCCCTTCCTGCTATCAATGGCTACACAGAAATTCTAAAAAGTACTCTGTAGATAGACAGCCACAACTTCAGTTGAGTTAATATTCAGTGAAAAACACACATAAATGAATGAAATACAGTGCTATATGCAAAAGAGCAGATAAAAGTGCACTTAAATTCACTTATACTTCCAGTTGATTTCAGGTAGGTTTTAGCTGGCCAAAGCTGTGATAATAAGCAAAGATAACTCAGAATGTTCCATTTATATAAGGCAAGAGAGAATGTCAGTGATGAGGTGAAACTACCCCCACTGCTATCAATGGCTACACAGAAATTCTAAAAAGTACTCTGTAGAGAGACAGCCACAACTTCAGATGAGTTAATATTCAGTGAAAAACACAAATAAATTAATTAAATACAGTACTATATGCAAAAAAAAGATAAAAGTGTGCTTAAATTCACTTATATGTCCACCTGATTTCAGGTAGATTTGAGCCGGCCAAAGCTCTGTTATTAAGCAGAGATAACTCAAAATGTTCCACTTATATAAGTCAAGACAGAATATCAGTGATGAGGTGAAACTAACCCCACTACTATCAATGGCTACACAGAAATTCTATAAAGTGCTCTGTAGAGAGACAGCCAAAACATCAGTTGAGTTAATATTCATTGAAAACACAAATAAATTAAATACAGCACTATATGTAAAAGAACAGATAAGAGTGTACTTAAATTCATTTATACGTCCAGCTGATTTCAGGTAGATGTTAGCCGGCCAAAGCTGTGATATTAAGCATAGATAACTCAAAAGGTACCACTTATATAAGGCAAGACGGAATGAAAGTGATGAGGTGAAATTACCCGCCACTGCTATCAATGGCTACACAGAAATTCTAAAAAGTACTCTGTAGAGAAACAGCCACAACTTCAGTTGAGTTAATATTCAGTGAAAAACACAAATAAATAAATTAAATACAGTACAATATGCAAAAAAAAAAAACAGATAAAAGTGTAGTTAAATTCACTTATATGTCCAGCTGATTTCAGGTAGATTTTAGCTGGCCAAAGCTCTGATATTAAGCAGAGATAACTCAAAATGTACCACTTATATAAGGCAAGACAAAATGTCAGTGATGAGATGAAACTACTACCCACTGCTATCAATGGCTACACAGAAATTCTAAAAAGTACACTGTAGAGAGACAGCCACAACTTCAGCTGAGTTAATATTCAGTGAAAAACACAAATAAATAAATTAAATACAGTACTATTAAGCAGAGATAACTCAAAATGTTCCACTTATATAAGGCAAGACAGAATGTCAGTGATAATGTGAAACTACCCCCCACTGCTATCAATGGCTATGCAGAAATTCTAAAAAGTACTCTGTAGAGAGACAGCCACAACTTCAGTTGAGTTAATATTCAGTGAAAATACAAATAAATGAATTAAATACAGTGCTATAGGCAAAAGAGCAGATAAAAGTGTACTTAAATTCAATAATACTGCCAGCTGATTTCAGGTAGATGTTATCCGGCCAAAGCGCTGATATTAAGCAGAGATAACTCAAAATGTTCCACTTATATAAGGCAAGACAGAATGTCAGTGATGAGGTGAAACTACCCCCACTTCTATTAATGGCTACACAGAAATTCTAAAATGTACTCTGTAGAGAGACAGCCACAACTTCAGTTGAGTTAATACTCAGTGAAAAACACAAATAAATAAATTAAGTACAGTACTGTATGCAAAAGAGCAGATAAAAGTGTACTTAAATTCACTTATATGTCCAGCTGATTTCAGGTAGATTTTAGCCGGCCAAAGCTCTGTTATTAAGCAGAGATAACTCAAAATGCTCCACTTATATAAGTCAAGACAGAATATCAGTGATGAGGTGAAACTAACCCCACTACTATCAATGGCTACACAGAAATTCTATTAAGTGCTCTGTAGAGAGACAGCCAAAACATCAGTTGAGTTAATATTCATTGAAAACACAAATAAATTAAATACAGCACTATATGTAAAAGAGCAGATAAGAGTGTACTTAAATTCATTTATACGTCCAGCTGATTTCAGGTAGATGTTAGCCGGCCAAAGCTCTGATATTAAGCATAGATAACTCAAAATGTACCACTTATATAAGGCAAGACAGAATGAAAGTGATGAGGTGAAATTACCCGCCACTGCTATCAATGGCTACACAGAAATTCTAAAAAGTACTCTGTAGAGAAACACGCACAACTTCAGTTGAGTTAATATTCAGTGAAAAACACAAATAAATAAATTAAATACAGTACAATATGCAAAAAAAGAAAACAGATAAAAGTATACTTAAATTCACTTATACGTCCAGTTGATTTCAGGTAGATTTTAGCCGGCCAAAGTTCTGATATCAAGCAGAGATATCTCAAACGGTTCCACTTATACAAGGCAAGACAGAATGTCAGTGATGAGGTGAAACTACCCCCCACTGCTATCAATGGCTACACAAAAATTATAAAAGGTACTCTGTAGAGAGACAGCCACAACTTCACTTGAGTTAATATTCAGTGAAAAATACAAATAAATAAATTAAATACAGTACTATATGCAAAATAGCAGATAAAAGTGTACTTAAATTCACATATACGTCCAGCTGATTTCAGGTAGATGTTAGGCGGTCAAAGCTCTGATATTAAGCAGAGATAACTCAAAATGTACCAGTTATATAAGGCAAGACAGAATGTCAGTGATGAGGTGAAACTACCCCCTAATGCTAACAATGGCTACACAGAAATTCTATAAAGTGCTCTGCAGAGAGAGACCACCACAACTTCAGTTGAGTTAATATTCAATGAAAAACACAAATAAATAAATCAAATACAGTACTAGATGCAAAAATGCAGATAAAAGTCTACTTAAATTCACTAATACGTCCAGCTGATTTCAGGTAGATGTTAGCCGGCCAAAGCTCTGATATTAAGCAGAGATAACTCAAAATGTTCCACTTATATAAGGCAAGACAGAATGTCAGTGATAATGTGAAACTACCCCCCACTGCTATCAATGGCTATGCAGAAATTCTAAAAAGTACTCTGTAGAGAGACAGCCACAACTTCAGTTGAGTTAATATTCAGTGAAAATACAAATAAATAAATTAAATACAGTGCTATAGGCAAAAGAGCAGATAAAAGTCTACTTAAATTCACTATGTCCAGCTGATTTCAGGTAGATGTTAGCCGGCCAAAGCTCTGATATTAAGCAGAGATAACTCAAAATGTACCACTTATATAAGGCAAGACAGAATGTCAGTGATGAGGTGAAACTACCACCCATTTCTATTAATGGCTACATAGAAATTCTAGAATTTACTCTGTAGAGAGACAGCCACAACTTCAGTTGAGTTAATATTCTGTGAAAAACAGAAATAAATAAATTAAACTAAGTAATATATGCAAAAGAGCAGATAAAAGTGTACTTAAATTCACTTATATTTCCAGCTGATTTCAGGTAGATTTTAGCCGGCCAAAGCTCTGATATTAAGCAGAGATATCTCAAAATGTACCACTTATATAAGGCAGGACAGAATGTCAGTGGTGAGGTGAAACTACCCCTTACTGCTATCAATGGCTACACAGAAATTCTATAAAGTACTCTGTAGAGAGACAGCAACAACTTCAGTTGAGTTAATATTCAGTGAAAAACACAACTAAATAAATTAAATACAGTACAATATGCAAAAGAAAAAAAAAACAGATAAAAGTGTACTTAAATTCACTTATATGTCCAGCTGTTTCAGGTAGATTTTAACCAGCCAAAACTCTGATATTAAGCAGAGATAACTCAAAATGTACCACTTATATAAGGCAAGACAGAATGTCAGTCATGAGATGAAACTATCTCCCAGTGCTATCAATTGCTACACAGAAATTCTAAAAAGTACTCTGTAGAGAGACAGCCACTGCTTCAGCTGAGTTAATATTGAATGAAAAACACAAGTAAATAAATTAAATACAGTACTATATGCAAAAGAGCAGATATAAGTGTACTTAAATTCACTTATACATCTAGCTGATTTCAGGTCGATGTTAGCCAGCCAAAGCTCTGATATTAAGCAGAGATAACTCAAAATGTACCACTTATATAAGGCAAGACAGAATGTCAGTGATGAGGGGAAACTACGCCCACTTCTATTAATGGCTACACAGAAATTCTAAAATGTACTCTGTGGAGAGACAGCCACAACTTCAGTTGAGTTTATATTCAGTGAAAAATACAAATAAATAAATTAAATACAGTACTATATGCAAAAGAGCAGTTAAAAGTGTACTTTAATTTACTTTTTAAC
>NC_056743.1:1223317955-1223340604 GCF_019279795.1 Protopterus annectens
CTCCAAAATTTTTTGGCATAAAAAGGGCACCCTTGGAAATTTCCACTTTGCTACACGCACCATGGCAAAGCAGTGCCTGTTAATATTAGGTACCATTCTACCAGGGCTACAGCAACCTCAGCAGCCTTTTTTTTTCTCAGGGGTTCAGCCAAGGACATTTTGGAGGCAGCTACTTGGAGTTCAGTGCACACCTTTACCAAGCACTCAAAAACTCAAAAACCAGAGCTGGTTTTGCCACTGCAGTTCTGCAGGGCATCCTAGCTTCGCCTAACCCAGTTTAGTACCAGCCACCCACACATAGGTTTGAGATTCAACCCGTGTGTGATGACTGCAGCAGTGTAACACGATGAACATAGTGCAGTTTTGTACCTACCATAAATGTAGATGTTTGAGTGTTGACACTGCTGCAGTCCAGGTTACCCTCCCACCTTCCCCTCTTCATAACAGGGTTTTTTATTTGCACCTCCATACACATACAATCAATCTGATGTATTCCTATATGGTGTATTTGCTTACAGCTTGTTCTATTGTTTTCCTACTAATATATTTTTGCATAGGATTTTTTATTGCCTTCCTGTTTGGGGGCACCTGATATCTAGTGCAAGAAATACTGAAGAAAATGGTGTCGGCTGCCTCTTTTATACCCCCTGTCGCACTGACGTCAGGGAAGAAGCGACGACAACCGATGCCAGACCAGGACTTTGGGATTACGGCCGACCGCAGGACCGCCTGACGGCAGGATAACCCAAGTGTGATGACTGCAGCAGTGTCAACACTCGAACATCTACATTTATGGTAGGTACAAAACTGTGCTTTGGGTGGCATGATGCCAGGTTACCCCTGTGGGGTAGGCTTGTGAAGGCTCCAGGGCCTTTAGCCGAGTACTCACCTATGAACCTATGAATCACCCAGTTTCAAATCAAACTGGAACCAGCGGCTCCGGACCCATCTAAGGTAGAGACATCCGCGGGTTCCATAATTGAAGCATCTCGTGGCATACCGGACTCCAAATGGGTCTCAGTAGAGACCTGCGAGTTAGAAGTGGCGGGTATCAGGGGCTGCAAAAGTGTCTCACTGAGTACCGGCGAACTGGCGACTGGCTTAGGAGAAGCGTCATTGTCAGTTTTGGACCGTGACGGTCTGTCTTTTTCTTTGTTTTTTTTAGGTATTCTGGTAGTCGGATTGCTAACAGACATTTCTGGATAATTAAATCGTGAGCCAAAATATTTAGAAGTAAAAATATACCGACGTTTAACAGTGCATTAATTAAATTTAGCACAAAACCGACAGCAAGGTATGTTGGGGTCAGGGCCTAGGCAAGGAATACAGTACAAATGAAAATCCTTATGCGGTATTTGCTTCCCACAAGTAATGCAAATCCTTATGAGGTATTTGCTTCCCACAAGTAATGCAATTATTAACTTTTACTGACATCGGTAAGGAGCAAGAAAAAGTTTCCCCAACGGGGTACTTAGCTTTTCGTTGAAGTCTTCAGTTCTGAAACTCAAAAACGAAAATTTCAGGAGTCTGACGATCGGCACTTGCGAACTGCTTCTGCTTCGGGCACTGCACGGCAAGAAAGACTGATGTAATGACATCGGCTGCATGTTTTATACCCCTGACGACCTGACGTCATGGAAGAAGGGACAGCAACTGACGCAGGGCCCAAAACTTTGTTAATAAGGCCGACTGAGGGCAACCTGCCAGCAGATTACCCAAATGTAATGACTGCAACAGTGAATCCACTCTAACATCTACATTTATTGTAAGTGTACACAACTGTACTTTCCCTGGCACCTGGAATACATGGGTTACATACATGCATTCTTGCAGGTGATTATCCCTGAGGTTAGTTGGGGTACGCAACTTCTAAGTGGGTTCATCCCATGTGCTAAAACATGTTGACTGATTGGTTGTACTAAATTCATCTATTTGTATGCTACATTTACTTTTTAGACGAGATCCTATGGATGAAACTGGTCTGTAGGCAGTCCACATTAACACTAACCGGCAGTCTGTTAATTAGATGTTACTTTTCTGGTTACCAGCAGGCTGGACATTATTTTCCTAGAACTAAGAGTAAAAAGAAAATTAAGTGACAAAATATTTTCATTTAAATAAGAAAAGCAGGTTTCTGCAAGTCTTGTTTAGATGAAGTAATTTTCTCACATTTAATGTGCTTAATATGTGGCACTATGTACTGCACAGTCAGTACCAACATTTAGTTACAGTGTAACAAAAACAGTTCACTCAGGCATGATTAACACCACAGCGTGATCAGTGTTCAAGTTGACTGAAGATAAATGTGGAAGTTTTCTGAGCAGCCTGGAGGTCCCCAAACTGCACCATTAATCCCTCAAAAGGCTGAGGTCTGTTACTTGAGTGGGAAGAGCAGTTAAGTAAGCATAATTTTTTTAATTCCTTTTTTGAGCTGATCAGTCATGAGGAAAGGGCAATGTTTTGGACAGGTGCCTTCAGTTTATTCTTCTGCCTTGTGGGGGCAAAATCCATCAAGTATTCATCTAAACTTCCCAGTTGTAATCCCATTTAGTTAGGAAAGCCGTGGAAAACTTAAACTTAGAGTAGCTGAGAATCCTCCTCGCTCATGGTGGAACTCATTAATAAGATGCTAGATGCCTAACCTGAATTTTGCTTGTGATACAAGTAGAATGTGCTGGTGAGACAGATATGTGACACAAATGATCCCCATTTTCTGAAACGGGCACCCATCTATTTGAAAGAGTCCATCCCTAACCATGTTCAGATGTAACCTTGACCATTGGATTAGAAATTGCAAATTCATCCCCGGGCTGCCCCGTATCTCCTATAGTGGCTGACAGTAAACATTCCCTAACATTGGATGAGTAATCATAAATTCATCCCTGGGCAGCTCCTGATGTCTCTTACAAAGACCAACAGTAAATACTGCCTAACTAACATACCCCCCACATAATTCTTTAGCAACCTCCGAAAGTACCTCTATCAACAAACCTCCTCCCCACCAAATTAAGACACGTGTTACAAGGGGAAACAGTTGGGTTGGGTTGTGTGGATAGGCTTATAAAAGCCCTGGTGGTGGTTAGTCTAGTATATACCTATCAACTTTTAAGTGTGTTTCAGCCAGACTGCACATGACCTGGTTGATGACCTGCAGAGAAAGCAGGCCTTCATTTCTGGGAAGGAATTACATGATCCTTTTTCACTAGCTATTAAGTCCAACAAACCCCAAACGAAGATGATTCCTCCTCTCTATATAAGTGAGGGCTCAGTGTCTCTGTTGTTGGTTAAGTCACCAAAGGGATTTGATCCTGCTACCTCCCTCACTCCAGTCATTGACTCTAGGACTATTCAAGAAGGTGAGCAGTGCAGTTCTTTGAGCTCACTCTTGCTTTTAGTCACTTGGTGCAAACATCATATCTGGGTGATATGGTCACAATGACTAATGATGATGCAATATCTTGACCCCATGAAAAAAATGGGGAAAATGGGATTGTTGACTAGGACTCTCATTTTTGGAGAAATATTGAGGTGTAGATATGGCCACTCAAGACCATGATATAATGCTCAGTTGTCATCTTCCATAAGGAACTCTATAGATCAGTGTGGTTCATCAGAGCTTGTGGGGACAGTTCTGTTGTGTACGGCTTAGAGGAGTTTGTAGAGGCTGTCTGATTTTTGCAAAAGGGTTGTGGGCTTTACTCTCATCTCCTCCTGTGCTGTTCTTGAGATCATTGTTTTTTTTTTTTTTTTTTTTTTTTTTTTAGTACATCCTTGCTTTCAGAATCACTGTGCAGAGCCCTGATGCTCTTGGTACAAGCTGGTGCATTTCTGGGGTTGATGGATATAATGGATGTTTTTTGTCGCAATAATAATTGAGGTCAGCATAGGGATTCCTCCTTTTTGCTTTTGGTGAAAATCGCTTCCAGTATCAAATAATTCTGTTTGGGATTTCTTTGTTGCTCAGTCCTTTCCATGTGTTTAATGAGATTGCTGAAGCCTAGCAAGAGAAATATTTCCATGTGTTACTTTATCTGAGTAGCTAGGTAGTGGTAGCTCTGTCCAGGGTTTTTCTGGGTAATGTCTTTACGATAGACAATCCCATCATTACAGATTCGCATGCATCTTCCTATATTGAAAGAAGTGTTGACTCCAACTAATAGGTTTGTCTTTGTTTGGAACTGGGCACACTCCTTTGTCAGTCATTCCTACACTTGGTGAGGGCCTTGGGAGTTTATGCTATCAGCTGTGACCTCACTGAGGACACACTGTAGGATCTAAGCTCAGGATGTTCATATCGGCTTAATGGTTGCTGTAAACTTCATGGTGCAATTCACTTGTCTGAGGATGTGGCTTTTGCACTGTAATTTGAGTTTTCAGTAGATGTTCATCGTGTTTCACTGTTGCAGTCATTACACTTGGGTTATCCTGCTGGCAGGCTACCTGCAGTCGGTCTGAATTCCAAAGTCCTGGTCCAGCGTCCGTTGCTGTTGCCTCTTCCCTGACGTCAGTGCGCCAGGGTTATAAAAGGATGCAGCAGATGCCATTTTCTTCTGTCTTTCTTGCTGCACAGTGCCCGAAGCAAAAGCAGTTTGCAAGTGCCGGTCAGCCGACTCCTGAGATTTTCGTGTTTGAATTTCAGATCCAAAGTCTTCATTTAAAGCTAAGTACCCCATTGGGGAAACTTTTTTCTTGCTCCAGACCGATGTCAGAAAAAGTTAATTGTATTTCTTGTGGGAAGCAAATACCTCATAAGGACTTCCATTCTTAATGTATTCCTTGCCTAGGCCCTGATCATGACATTGCTAATTGCAGGTTTTGTGCTAGATTTAACCAACGCACTATTAAGTGTCGGCACGATTTTGCTTTTCATTATTTTGACCGAAGATTTAATTACACGATGTCGTTGGATAGCCATCCGACTACCGCAATTCACAAGAAACGCAAGGAAAAGGACATGCATCCGAGGTCCAAAACTGACGATGAGGCTTCTAAGCCAGTCGGCGGTTCACCGGTTCTCAGTGAGGCGCTTTCACAGCCTCTGAAGCCCGCTACCTCAGAGCCGCAGGCCGCTTCCGACTCCCAAGTGGAGCCGACTAGGCCACAGGAAACTCAAGGTATTGGACACTCGGAAAATATTCCCTCAGATGGGTCCGGAGCCGCTGAGCAGGCACCGGCTTCTGAGGGTGTTTTCAGGCCTACACAGTTATATGTGAAACCGACTTCAGCTTCAAAGGCAAAGACTAAAGCACCACTAAAGACAAAGAAACAAGTGCAGCAATCCCATGGACAGACCTCCATGCCTAAAAAACAGATGCTCAAAATGGCCGAAGACCTTATTACTCTGATCAGGGGTTCCCATCCCCCTCCTGATAAAAGGCCTAGGCAAGAGACAGAATATGAATCTTCAGATCAGGTTTCCATTTCCTTTGACTCCTCTTCTGAACAGGAATACTCTCTTCCTCCCTATGAGGATTCTGATGCTGAAGAATCTATTCCTTCAGCCTCTCCTCCTGAGGATTATTCTTTTGAGGAAACTCTGCATACCATGAGGGAGCACTTTCACTGGGAGAGCCAAGATTACTCAGAATCTAAGAAAAGGCTCAAAGACTTTTTTACTACCTCAGCACAGGCCTCTTGCTATTCCCCCTGTTTTAGACATTGTAGATGATGTAATTTCAGAGTCCGGCCTGTCTCCTGACTCTTTACCCCCTGCACCTGTTAAGCCAGACAGATACTACAGGGTTCCAGATTCACATACATTTCTTTATAAAAACCCTGCTGCTGATCCAGAAACTATATCTCAGGGTCCCAAAGGGGTCAAGGCTTCCACTGCAAAAAACCCTACCCCTCTGATAGGGATTCAAGGGCTGTGGACAGATGGGGGAAAAGGTTTACACTTCTAGCTGTAAGGGCTTTAAATTGTCAGTTTCATATGCTTAAATATCAGCAATACTTAATGTCACTGCTAAAACAGAAAATGTTGGCAAATTCTGAATGTGCAGAAAACAAGGAAATGCAGGATTTATTGCATGCAGCTGAACAAGTGGGAAAGCATACTTTGCAATGTGGTTTTGATTCTCTGGAGGCCTCTTACAGGGCCACTGTTATGGGTTCTGTCATTAGGAGGCATGCTTGGTTAAAGGAACATAATCTGCCTGATCATGTTAAAGCAAAATTATTGGATGCTCCATTACAGCATGATACTTTCTTTGGTGTTAAAGCAGAAGAGGTGTTGAAGAAAATGGAGGACAAAGCGAACTCTATGCAGACAGTTAAAAGATTTCTTACAGGTGCAGCCACCCAGATTTAGCAGGAACTGGCCTAATAAAGAATTGGTCCTTTCCAGTGTCAAGACAGGCCACAAAGAGGCAGATCCCAGCCCCAACGCTCATACAGGCCTAAACAATGGTGTGCTTCTACCTCCAAAAGTGGAGAAGACAAATCGCAGCCATACAGGAAACACTCCCAATGACTTTCCTCTGCCAGCACCAAGCACTTATCTTTTGGCAGCCCCCTTAGGGGGAAACCTAGCACTTTTTTCACAAAATTGGCACATGATCACCCAGGACAAATGGGTCTTGAATATAGTGTCTCAGGGCTACAGGTTCCACTTTCACACCCTGCCAAGGGCAAAAGGTATGCCAGACCTGCCACACAATCAATGGGCAGAGGCACAAAAACAAGTTTCATCCCTCATGGACATGAGGGCCATTCAGCGAGTACCACAGCAAGAGCAGGGACAAGGATTTTACTCAAGACTTTTCTTGGTATCCAGAAAGGACAAAGCCTGGAGACCAATACTGGACCTGTCTATTCTAAACACATTTCTGGACGTTCCAAAATTCAAAATGTTGACTCTGCAGCAGCTTCTACCCATGCTGGGCAATAAGGCTTGGCTTGTAACTTTGGACCTAAAAGAGGCATACCTGCATGTCCCAATCAGACAATCTTGCAGAAGATACCTCAGATTCATAGCTGGTTCAGTGCACTACCAATTATCTGCTCTGCCCTTTGGCTTATCTACTGCGCCCAGGGTCTTCACAAAATGCCTGGCCCCAGTAATTGCTTTTTGCAGACAGAGGAATTCAAATATATCCTTTACTTGGACGACTGCCTTATTCAAGCAGAGAACCAGGACATTCTACTAAAGCATCTGGTGTTTGTAAAAAGATAACTAATTTGCCTAGGGTACACAGTAAACAAAAAGAAGTCAAAACTAGTACCCTCTCAAGAGATAATATTCCTGGGTGCAGGCTTAAATACAACTGCCCAGATGGCTTATCTCATGCCAGACAAAGGCAACTGACTTCTTACTTCAAAATGTTGGCAACAAAGACCCAGTTATCTGCAAGAAAAATTCTGCAGGCTTTGGGCTTCATGGCATCCTGCATTCTGCTAATTCCATATGCACGACTGCATATGAGGAAACTACAATGGTATTTAAAAAGTGTTTGGACTTAACATTGCCACAGCCTGGAAACATTAATTACCCTCATTCCCTGCCTGCAACAGGAGTTTCGATGGTGGGCACTGGCCTGTCACCACAACAAGGGACAGCCATTCACTTTACCCACAGCCAGGCAGACACTAACAACAGATGCATCAGATTATGCCTGGGTGGCCCACATGGCAGGAAAATGTATTCAGGGCACATGGCCCGCAAGCCAAATGCATCTTCATATCAATCAAAAAGAGATGCTAGCTGTTCAGAATGCCCTGACAGCCTTCAAGGATCAATTTCATCCAGGACAACTGCTGATAAAGACAGACAATACTACAGTCATGTGGTACATAAACAAGCAGGGAGGCACATATTCCTACCCCCTCTGCAGACAAGCCATGACTTTGTGGAACACAGCATTGACTTATCAAGTACACCTGCAAGCACAATTCCTTCCAGGAAAGACAAATACTCTGGCAGACGAACTAAGCAGGAACCTCATAGATCCTCACGAGTGGAAACTGGATCCACAAATCTTCAGCATAACAAGGAAATGGGGACGCCCAGACATAGATCTATTTGCCTCCCCTCACAACTGCCAACTACAGAGATTCTGCAGAAGGACTTATCACAAGCAAGCATGAAAAGTGGATGCTCTATCATTCAGCTGGAAAACCCTTACAGTATATGCCTTTCCTCCACTGCCTCTCCTCCCCAAGGTACTCCAAAAGGTTAGACAAGAGAAGCCAAAAATGATACTGATTGCCCCAGACTGGCCCCACCAGCACTGATACCCAATCCTAAAGAGCTAGTCTCAAGGCCCAGCCTGGACATTACCTCAAATTCCTCACTTACTGACCCAACAAATATTACCTCAAATTCCTCACTTACTGACCCAACAAAACAATCAGATCCTGCACAGCTAGCTCAGAACCCTAAATCTGGCAGCATGGCGGACAATGTAACCATTCAGAACACACCTCTCTCTAAAGCAGTTATGGGTGTTATTTTGGATGCCAGGAGGCCCAGCACCAGAAGTTCTTATGCAGAAAAATGGAAGAGATTCTGTGCTTGGAACCAGACACAAGGAATTGACATGCTTGTACCAAATATCCCTCAGATTTTACAATACTTAACTGAGATGCTGGACAAAGGCCTATCCTTTTCATCAATTAAGATGTATGCCTCTGCCATTTCAGCTCATTACAATACGGGCCCACCTATTTTTTCACATCCACTGCTAAGACAGTACCTCGGAGGGGCCAAAAACATAAGACCTTCAAGGAGAGCGCCAGTACCTGCATGGGACCTCAATTATGTCTTGGAAAAACTCACACTGCCTCCTTTAGGTTCAGCCAATACAGCTGAGATAAAATTCTTATCATGGAAAACAGCTCTGCTCCTAGCAATAACCTTGGCAAGAAGAGTCTCAGAGTTACAGGCACTAATGGCTGTGGAACCTTTCATAATTTTCCATCCAGACAGAGTTTCTCTGAGGACAAACCCAACATTTCTGCTTAAGGTAGTGTCCAGTGTGGCCCTTAACCAAACCATTCATTTGCCTACCTTTTATCCAAACCCACAGAATAAGGGTGAGAGACTTCTGCATTCTTTGGACATACACAGACAGCTACGCTTCTACTTGGACAGAACTAAAGCTTTCAGAAAGACTGAGCAACTCTTAGTGGCATTTGCTGCAGAATCACAAGGAAAGGCTATCTCAAAGCAGATTATTTCAAAATGGATAGGCCACTGCATTCGTTTCTGTTATTCACAACATGGCAAATCAGTGCCTAAGGGCATTAGGCCACATTCAACTAGAGCAGGAGCTACTTCAGCAGCCTTCCTCAGAGGAGTACCAACCAAAGACATTTTAGAGGCTGCAACTTGGACTTCAGTACACACTTTTGCAAAGCACTACCACTTACCTCTACTCTAAATCCAGAGCAGGCTTTGCCACTGCAGTTCTGCAGGGCCTCATTGCCACTCCTAATTCTATTTAGACCCAGCCACCCAACCTCAGCTTTGAGATTCAACCCAAGTGTAATGACTGCAACAGTGAAACACGATGAACATAGTACAGTTGTGTACCTACCATAAATGTAGATGTTCGAGTGTATTCACGGTTGCAGTCCAGGTTACCCACCCACCATCCCCCTTTCTTTGCTGGAACTTATCTGTACTTCTCTAGTCTATACAACCTATGTGGTGTATTTGCTTGTAGATGAAGATAATGATCTGAAGTAGGAGATTCATTTGTCAGCAACCTGTGGGGTATGGATCCGATATCGGATCCGAACCGGCATGGTTTATCCAGCTATGGATCCGAGCTCCTAGCTCTTCCCCTCACCCATAATGCCCTGCTCTCCCTAGATGACCTCAGATCTAGTTTGCCACGTTCATGGTGACAGCTTGATCTTTGAGCTCCTACAGCTAAGTGGAAATTTAGTTATTTACTAAGGGTTTTTTTGATCTTTTAATAGTACCTTTGTGTGAAAGTTTTAGGTTTCCCACCCATTTAAACTATTTTTAGTTAAATTACTAAATTTTTTTGTAATTCCATCCCCTCGCTGGTAGCGTAGTTGTGTGTGCGTGGTCTTTGGGGCCTGTAGTGTGACTGGGTAGTTAACTTTGGTTAACTTGTTAGTTTTATTTTTTTTTCTGTTAAAAAAAAAGAAATGTCAGAAGCCCCAAAGGGGATTTTCTCGAAGTGCTCCGAGTGTGGCCATAAGCTGTCCCCTGCTGATGGCCACACTCAGTGCGTTTCGATGCCTTGGGGTTGAACACCTCACTTCTGGATGTTCAATCTGTGCAGGGTTCAACCCAGGGCATTTAAGGAGCGGAGGTCAAGCTGGTCTTGGCGGGACTTTTGCCCCGGACTCGGCTTCGGCCTCCGCCGTTGGTAGTTACTGCTCCTGTGGTACCTGCCCTACCTGCTCCGCCCTCCTCCTCCCGGGACTCAAACTCCCTCTACGGGTTGGAGGACAGGAAGCTAGGAAGAAGGACAGAGAGAAGCACCACAGCGGTGGGCCGAGACCTCCGTCTCGGCCCCGCCGCTAAGCGGGCTTCTCCTCCGGCCTCTAGCTACTGGCTCCTCCTCCTCAGCTTGGTCCCCGACCTTTCACGGGACCTGAGGAGGAAGAGACCCGACCTCCTTCGAGGCTATCGAGGCGGTACTCAAGGCCTACCTCGGTAGCCTCTTCGAGGTCGACTTATAGTCTTTCTGACACTGATCTGGACCGGATGATGCGAAGGTTCATCCAGGCCCAGATGCAGATGGGAGTGCTCCTGCCTCCCCCCAGGGGAGCTCGACCTTTTTCAAGCCTATAGCTCCTTCTCCGACCCGCTACCCAGGTTCGAGCGCTGAGCGGGCAGCTTTGGAGCCGGGGTGGGTCGGCTCCGATAGTACTGGCTACTTCGGATCCGACCCTGCCTTCGAGTGTGTCGGATCCAACCTCTCGGAGCCTTGGCCCGAGTTTCGGATCCGAAGGATTCAGTGTGCCTTCGGCGCCATCCATCCGTGTCGGAGCGCACTGGTCCCTCGGATCCGAGGGGCTCGGCGCCGGCTCCGATCCACTCCTCGAATCCCAGGGGGGGCCGACTGTCGGATCCTTTGGTGAGGCGGCTCCTTCGGCTTTTGATGTAGTGGAGAGTGCTCTGTTGAGGGCTTCTGGACCCCCCGGCACTTGCTTCGGCTCCGTCCTGCACTCCATCTGCTTTGGGTCAGGCTTCCATCACCCGGCCACTGGGACAGCCCGTTTCGATGCCCCAAGCAGTTCCTGTGGAAATAGACACTGCTTGCGAGGGCTCCGGACAGCCCCCGAGGAGGCACCTGCAAGCACACGTAAAGGAGGCACATAGACTCCCTGAGTCTTTAACTGAAGACACGGACTTGGAGGAAGGGAAGGCCCCCAAGATCACCCCCCGAGGATGTCTCCTTTGGAGACATCATGGAAATGCTTCGTATAAGAGGTGGGTGGTCTGCCCCAAAGTCTTCTTCGTATGAGTCCGTGTTCTTGGAGGCATTCGAAGCGGGCCAGTCTACCTCTTGGGTGTCCCCTCCTGCCGACCCCCTGGTGGACCTTATTACCACCAGGGCGTGGAAGGAACCGGACACCGTGGAGCCAGTCCCCAAAAGGTCTGACAGGATTTTCAGCCCCCCTGCTGACCGTGCCCACTGGAGTAAGGATCCTCCGGTAGATGCCATGTTGACGGCAGCAGCCACCAAGAGGGAACTCGCCCAGGAGAGTCCCTCAGTCCATCCTCTGAGCAAGGAGTCTCAGATGATGGACCGCTTGGGGAAACGAATGTTTAGTTCAGCGACCTTCTCAGTGAGGGCGCTCAACTATCTGGCACATGTTATTAGGATGCAGCGCGATCTTATTAAAGAATACGCTGCATCCCCCCCAGAGTCCATGTCGGAGGAGGACAAACTGTTGCACTCCACCCATATGGCCACTCTTCGGTCTGTTACAAATACCTCTATGCAGTTGTTTTCCGATGCTACTGAGGGAGCCGCTAGAGCTGCAGGAGTAGGCCTAGTCATGAGACGCCAGGCCTGGCTCCGCCATTGCGATTTCACGGAGCCCTTCAAGGCCTTCGCAACGCCCCCTTTGATGGTTCTGCCCTTTTTGGCAAGACGGTTCGCGACACCTTGGTCCAGAGCAAGAAGGACGGGAAGACGCTGTCTGCCGTCGGAGTCTGCTTCTCTGTGCCCCAGAGGTCCTACTCTAGGAACCAAAAGGGCCAGAAGAAGATGTGGTTCCGGAAGTCGCAGCAATCCCAACCCGCTCTGGACAACCAGTCCTTCCGGCAGAGGAGGACAGAGGCGGACGCCGCCCAGGGGCAGAGGGGCTCCCAGGAATTTCGGTCCAGGGAACCTTTCTCTGAGTGGCCGCACAGCAACCCTGAGGTTGCCCGACTGCTCCACTCTGGAGGCAGTCGGGGACGTTTTGAGCACCTAGCGGCATGGAGTCCATAACAACAGACCGCTGGGTCCTCTGTATTATATCCAGAGGATACAAAATCCCCTTTCTCCCGTCCGAAACCAAAATCTCTCCCCGACGTTCCACCCGATCAGAGGGAGGCCGCTTCAGCAGAAATTGGCTATCTGCTGAGGAAAAGAGCCATCCAGCCCGTCCCCCCAGACCAGATCGGATCAGGGTTCGACTCCATGTTCTTTTTAGTGCCAAAAAAGACGGGGGATCTAAGACCCATTTTAGATCTGTCCCTATTAAACCTGGCAGTTCCCAAGGAGAAGTTCTGGATGGTCACCTTACAATCTATCCTCCCCCTTCTGAGAGAGAATCACTGGATGTGCTCCATAGACCTCAAGGATGCGTACTACCACATACTAATGGACAAGGACGGTCCAGGAGGTTTCTTCGCTTCCGGCTGGGAGCCAGTCACTACGTTCAGGGTCCTTCCCTTTGGTCTCACTACAGCCCCCAGGGTGTTCACCAAAGTATTACCAGCGGCTGCGGCCCACCTGAGGCTTCAGGGGGTGCAGGTCTTTCCGTACCTGGACGACTGGCTTCTCACCGCCCCAACAAGGCATCTACTATCTTTGGCAAGGGACTCCTTTCTTCAGCTAGCTCCCTGGCTAGGTATCACAATAAACGTAGCAAAGTCCAACCTGGCCCCTACTCAGCTGATAGATTTCATAGGTGCCAGGTTAGACACAAGGAAGTTAAGAGCCTTCCTCACAACCGACAGAATTCGGAATCTACGACTCCAGGTGCGGGCCATCCTCCACTCCAGCTCAGTTCCGGCGGAATTGGTCCTGAGGGCACTAGGGTCCATGGCGGCAGCGATTTCTCTTCTCCCGCTCACCCGCCTGAACATGCGGGTACTTCAGTGGACACTTCAAGTACAATGGTCTTACCTTTCTCTTCCCCTACATCACCCCATTGCAATCAGCAAGGCTTGCAAGCGGTCTCTTTTGTGGTGGGTCCATTCAAAGGATCTCCAAGGAGGCCGCCCCTTTTGTGCATCTCCCCCCCCTTGCCACAGTGACCACAGACGCATCTTGCCTCGGTGGGGGCATTTTGCGGGACGGATGGTCCAAGGCACGTGGAATGACTCAGAGACCTCCCTGCATATCAGTGTTCTGGAGATGAGAGCCGTGCTCTTGGCATTGCAAGCAGTGCAGGCCTTTCTTCCCCTGGGAACAATTGCGATTCAATCAGACAACATGTCAGTGGTCTGGTACATCAACAAACAGGGGGGGACCAGGTCTTACCCTTTATGTCGGGAAGCCATGAGAGTGTGGGAATGGGCGATCTCCACCAACCGCTTTCTCATCGCAACGCATATTCTGGGTTGGTCCAACATCCTTGCGGACAAGCTCAGTCGCACCATTCTCTCCCCGTACGAGTGGTCTCTCAATGCTCAAGTAGCGAAACGTATCTTCGTACGGTGGGGAACTCCTTATTGCGATCTCTTTGCTTCTCCCTTAAACACCAAGTGCGACAGTTTTTTCGCTCTAATCCCTCCTCCAGGGGATTCCCCGAGGGACGCTCTGGTGCATGCTTGGCCTCCCGGTCTTCTGTACGCATACCCCCCCCACCTCTGATGCTCCAGGTTCTTCAGAAAGCCTCTCGGTTGGGGTGCAGAATGATCCTCATAGCCCCATTCTGGCCTCGGCAGATCTGGTTCCCTTACCTAAGGTCTCACTCTGTGAATCCACCTTGGATTCTAGATCCCATCCCAGATCTGATAACACACCCATCGAACCTACCATCTCCGAACCTGGACAACCTGAAGCTGACTGCTTGGCTGCTCCAGTTCCACTCCTAATCAGGACTCCCGGTATTTCATCCCCCGTTAAGGCTATCCTGGTAGCGGCGCATAAACCCTCTACCAGAAAAACCGCAGTAAATGGAAGCGATTCTCCATTTGGACGGAGCGGCAAGGTCTAGATCCCTTCACGGTACCTCTTCCCGTGGTCCTAGATTTCCTTACCACTCTTTTTAATGATGGCGCCAGTAGTTCCACGGTCAAAGTTCAGCTAGCGGCCATTTCTCATTATCATGTTGGTCATGACTCTGGGCCTCTTATGTCTGCCAAGTTATGTAAAATCTTCCTAAAAGGCACCTTTCTGCTTAGACCCCCTGTCAAACAGGCGGTTCCACCATGGGATCTTTCCTTGGTTCTTCAGGCCTTGACCGCCCCCTTTGAGCCTCATGGCCACTGTAGATCTAAAATTCTTATCTCTTAAGACTGCATTTTTAGTAGCCATTACTTCAGCCAAAAGAGTTTCGGAACTTCAAGCCCTTTCCATAAAGCCGCCTTACTTGATCTTCCATCTGGACCGTGTGTACCTCAGGATCAATCCCTCTTTTCTTCCTAAGGTAGCTTCGGAAGCAAACATTAATCAGTCCATCAACCTCCCCATTTTCTTTCTTAATTATCAGAACAAAGGCGAGTACAAGCTGCATTCATTGGATGTTCACAGGCAGCTTCGTTTTTATCTTAACAGGACAGCTGGTCACAGGCAATCCAATCAGTTGTTAGTTTCCTTTGCCAAATTCAATCTGGGTAAACCAATTTCCAAAGTCTCCTTGTCACGATGGATTTCCCAGTGTATTCTATTAGCTTACCAAGCTTCTGGGAGGCCCGCACCGGACGGAGTTCATGCTCATTCAACCCGGACTGTTTCTACCTCAGCAGCCTTTAAGGCTAGGATACCTCTGGATGACATTTGTTCAGCGGCCACTTGGGCTTCATCTCATACCTTTATTTCTCATTACAAGCTGGATATCACGTCTAGAGGTAGAGCATCCTTTGGCTCCGCGATGCTCCAGAATATCCTTCCATGACGGCCACCCAAGATTCAGGTAGCTGGGGACTCTGTCCCACAGGTTTCTGACAAATGAATCTCCTACTTCAGATTTAGAAGTTATGTACTTACCATAACGTTCCATCTGAGTAGGTGTATTCATTTGTCTGCAACCATCCCGCCCTCCTATCCCCCTGGCCTTGTCAGTTCCTGCATAGAATGTGTTACCCTTTGATTAGGGTATTTGATACAGGGCAAACTCGATCTGAGGTCATCTAGGGAGAGCAGGGCATTATGGGTGAGGGGAGGAGCTAGGAGCTCGGATCCATAGCTGGATAAACCATGCCGGTTCGGATCCGATATCGGATCCATACCCCACAGGTTGCAGACAAATGAATACACCTACTCAGATGGAACGTTATGGTAAGTACATAACTTCTAATTTTATTTTAGTGCATGCTTTTTTATTGGCATAATTTTTAGCCTACCCTTTTGGGGGCACCTGACATCTGGGGCAAGAAAAACTGAAGAAAATGGCAGCTGTATCTTTTATACACCTGGCGCACTGATGTCAGGGAAGAGGTGACAGCAACCGACGCCGGACCAGGACTTTGGAATTCAGGCCGACTGCGGGTAGCCTGCCAGCAGGATAACCCAAGTGTAATGACTGCAACAGTGAATACACTCGAACATCTACATTTATGATAGGTACACAACTGTACTTTTCCGAGCCAACATTTGCTTATGGACATTTCCACTGTGTATTAGAGGTTCTATACTTTCCCCACTAATTTTTCTGAGAGTCTTAGCATTCTACAACTGAACTAGTCACATGCTGTGGTGACACACACTTCAATCTTGTCATGTATTCTTTTCTTCAGAAGTTTCAGTCATAGAAGAGCTCACCTCAATTCCCATGCAATGCAAGAAGTATGATCTACATTGAGAAAGGGACCTGCTGACACCCAATTGGGCCTAAGAGCATTTTTCTTGACCATCTTGAAGAGAGAGCTACTTCAGAAGCTTCTCCTCAGTTAGTCAAAACAGTCTTTCATGTAGTACCTAAAACAAGGGGTCACAAAGACACAGCTGCTGTACAGGAAAATGTTTACAGTCTGCCAGTGGGCCATAGGGGTGTCACTTTCACTGCATTTCACATTTCTGGGAAAGTGGATGAATGTATCTAATGTTCCAAGCACCACACTTGCAGTGCTCACAGTATAGTGCAGCTAAGCACTAATTTTAAATATGTACAGAGTCCAAAGCTTCACTATTTGAGTCTTCCCCATACTCTGAGTTACAGTGATCTTGGAGAATGTGGAGGAGTATATACAGTCTTAGGTTGCAGATCTGCATTGCAACACTCTGTGAGGATATGGATGAATATATGCGTGGCCAAGTCTGCAGTATCTTGGAGCATTCTCCTTACCCTTGTGTTTTTTTTCGAGTTTCCTACTTCTTATAGCAAGTGGAATGAGTTGACCGAGGCACTCCTGAAAATGTTTCCTGAAACTGTGGATTCTGAGATTGTACCTTGTCACACTCTGCTAGAAGTGGTGCACTTCAAAAATCAACCTATTTGCCACTTGGAAAAAATCTAGTCTGCACCTTTTTTGTTTAGTTATCTGTGCATGGGGGAGGAGATGGTGGGTACATATGGGTTTCTGGTATGTAATTTGATTCCTTACCTTATAAATTTTTTTTCATTTGCTCTTTACCCATGTCCTGAGGGTCAGAGTTGACTCGTTGGGGCTGTAGGTTAGACTACCATCAGGAATGGTTCAAGGTTTTATCATTATTGCTCCATATCCCTTCACATGCCTAAATAAGCTGGAGAATGGGGAATGTGCAGTGGGCTGAGACTGCTGGCTGTCATTTTGAATAGGGACATTGCCAGTGACCAGCCCTCCCTCAGACCTGAAGCACAGAAAGTCAATTCCCCAGTGGCCACCAGAGAAATTCCATTTCCTTGGTTACTTCCTGAGCTGTCTGTTTTTTTCCAGTGCCGTAGCCAGTGAATGAAACCCAGATGTTCTCTTCATGTTTCACTGTTGCAGTCATTGCATTTTGGTAGTCTGCTGGCAGGTTGCCCTCAGTCGGCCTGATTAACAAAGTCTTGGGTCCTGCGTCGGTTGCTGTCCCTTCTTCTGTTACGTCAGGTCATCAGGGGTTTAAAACATGCAGCTGACGCCATTACATTAGTCTTTCTTGCCGCACGGTGCCCGAAGCAGAAGCATTTCGCAAGTGCCAGTCAGCCAACTCCTGAAATTTTCGTTTTCGAGTTTCAGATCCGAAGTCTTCATTAAAAGCTAAATACCCCATTGGGGAAACTTTTTTCTTACTCCAGACCGATGTCAGAAAAAGTTAATAATTGTATTTCTTGTGGGAAGCAAATACCTCATAAGGACTTTCATTCTTACTGTATTCCTTGCCTAGGCCCTGACCATGACATTTCTAATTGTTGGTTTTGTGCTAAATTTAACCAATGCACTATTAAGGGTCGGTACGATTTTGCATTAAGCTATTTTGGGCGAAGATTTAATTATACAATGTCATCCGATAGCCATCCGACTACAGGAGTTCACAAAAAACGCAAAGAAAAAGACAGGCAACCGAGGTCCAAAACCGACAACGAAGCTTCTCCTAAGCAAGTCGCCGGTTCTCAGTGAGGCACTTTCGCAGCCCCTGATGTCCGCTACTTTAGTCGCAGACCACTACCGACTCCCACATGGAGTTGGCCAGGCCACTGGAAACCCAAGGTATTGGAGCCTCAGAGATTATTCCCTCAGATGGGTCCGGAGCCGCTGAGCAGGCATCAGCTTCTGAGGGTGTATTCAGACCTAAACAATTATATATTAAATGGACTTCAAAGGCAAAGACTAAAACACCTTTAAAGGCAAAGAAATAAGTTCACCAGCCACATGGACAGGCCTCCATGCCCAAAAAACAGATGCTCAAAATGGCTGAAGACTTAATTACCTTGATCAGGGGTTCCCATCCTCCTCCTGATAAGAGGCCTAGGCAAGAGACAGACTATGAATCTTCAGATCAGGTTTCCATTTCTTCTGATTCCTCTTCTGATCAGGAATATTCTCTTCCTCCCTATGAGGATTCTGATGCTGAGGAATCAATTCCTTCAGCTTCTCCTCCTGAGGACTACTCTTTTGGGGAAACCTTGCATACCATGAGGGAGCACTTCCACTGGGAGAGACAAGATTTTTCAGAATCTAAGAAGAGGCTCGGAGACTTCCTTTTACAACTTCAACACAGACCTCTAGTTATTCCACCTGTGTTAGACATTGTAGATGATGTGTTCTCGGAGTCTAGTCTGACCCCTGACTCCTTACCTCCAGCTCCTGTTAAGCCGGACAGATACTACAGGGTTCCTGACTCATAAATTCCTTTTCAAAAACCCTACTGCAGATCCAGAAACTATTTCTCAGGGTCCCAAAGGGGTCAAGGCTTCCACTGCAAAAAATCCTACCCCCTCTGACAGGGATTCTAGGGCACTGGATAGATGGGGAAAAAAGATTTACACATCTGCTACCTTGGCTATAAGGGCCATAAATTGCCAGTTTCATATGCTCAAATATCAGCAATATATCATGACACTGCTTAAACAGAAAATGATGACAAATTCTGAATGTGCAGAAAACAAAGAAACACGGGATTTATTGCATGCAGCTGAACAAGTTGGAAAGCATACTTTGCAATGTGGTTTTGGTTCTCTGGAGACCTCCTGCAGGGCCGCTGTTACGGGTTCTGTCATTAGGAGGCATCGTTGGTTAAAGGAACAAAATCTGCCTGACCATGTTAAAGCAAAATTATTAGATGCTCCATTACAACATGATACCTTGTTTGGTGTTAAGGCAGAAGAGGTGTTAAAGAAAATGGAGGACAAAGTTAAATCTATACAAACGGTCAAGGATTTCTTACAGGTACAGCCACCTAGATTTAGCAGACACTGGCCTACAAAGAATTGGTCCTTTCCAGTCTCAGACAGACCTCAAACAGGCAGATCTAGACACCCTAGAGGCAGATCACAGCCGCAAGGTTCCTACAGGTCTAAGCAATGGAGTGCTTCTACCTCCAAAGGTGCAGAAGACAAATCACAACCATACAGGAAACAGTCCCAATGACATCCCCCTGTCTGCACCAAGCACTTATATTTTGGCAGCACCCTTAGGGGGAAAACTAACATTTTTTTCTCAAAATTGGCACATTATAACCCAGGACAAATGGGTTCTAGACATAGTGTCACAAGGCTACAAGTTTCATTCCATACCCTGCCAAGGGCAAACAGTTGGCCAGACCTGCCAAAAAAATCAATGGGCAGAGGCTCAAAAACTATTCGCAGCTCTCATGGACATGAGAGCTATTCAACAAGTGCCACAGCAAGAGCAGGGACAAGGATTTTACTCAAGACTGTTCTTGGTACCCAAAAAGGACAAAGCATGGAGACCAATACTGGACCTATCTATTCTAAACACTTTCCTGGATGTACCAAAATTCAAAATGTTGACCTTACAGCAGCTTCTGCCCATGCTGGGCAGCAAGGCTTGGCTTGTGACTTTAGACCTAAAAGAGGCATACCTGCATGTCCCAATCAGACAATCATGCAGAAGATTCCTCAGATTCAAGGCTGGCTCAAAGCATTACCAATTCTCTGAAATGCCCTTTGGCTTATCTACTGTGCCCAGGGTCTTCACAGAGTGCCTGGCACCAGTAATTGCTTACTGCAGACAAAGAGGAATACAAATATATCCTTACATGGACGACTGCCTCATACAAGCAGAGAACAAGGACATTCTACTACAGCATCTGACGTTTGTGAAAAGACATTTAACATGCCTAGGGTACACAGTCAACAAAAAGAAATCAAAACTAGTACCTTCTCAAGAGATAATATTCCTGGGTGCAAGCTTAAATACAACTGCCCAGATGGCTTATCTCACTCCAGACAAACAAAGGCAACTGACTACCTATTTCAAGGAAATGACAACAAAGACCTAGTTATCTGCAAGAAAAATTCTGCAGGCTTTGGGCTTCATGGCATCCTGCATCTGACTAACGACGGATGCATCAGATTATGCCTGGGGGGCTCACATGGCAGGAAGAGGCATTCAGGGCACCTGGTCCACAAATCAAAAGCATCTACATATCAATCAAAAAGAGATGCTAGCTGTTCAAAATGCCCTGACAGCCTTCAAGCACCTACTTTATCCGGGAAAACTACTGATAAAGACAGACAACACCACGGTCATGTGTTACATAAACAGGCAGGGGGGCACTCATTCCTATCCCCTTTGCAGACTAGCCATGGCTTTATGTTTCACAGCATTGACTTACCAAGTTCATCTGCAGGCACAATTCCTGCCAGGAAAGGAAAATACTCTAGCAGACGAACTAAGCAGAAACCTCATGGATCCCCACGAGTGGCACCTGGATCCACAAGTCTTCAGCATGATAACAAAGAAATGGGGACGCCCAGACATAGATCTATTTGCCTCCGCTCAAAACAATCAACTAAAAAGATTCTGCACAAGGACTTCTCACAGACAAGCTTGGAAAGTGGACGCTTTATCTTTCAACTGGACAAACCTATCAGTATATGCCTTTCCTCCACTGCCTCTCCTCCCCAAGGTACTCCTAAAGGTCAGACAGGAGAAACCAAAAATGATTCTGATTACCCCAGACTGGCCACGCCAGTACTGGTATCTGATCTTAAGGAACTTGTCCCAATGCCCAGCCTGGACCTTACCTCAAGTACCTCATCTACTGTCTCAGCAAAACAATCAGATTCTGCACAGCCAACTCAGGACCCTAAACCTGGCAGCATGACGGATAATGTAGCCATACAAACCACACCTCTCAGTAAAGCTGTGATGGATGTCATTTTAGAAGCCAGAAGGCTTAGTACTAGAAAATCCTATGCTGGAAATGGAAGAGATTTTGTGCTTGGAACCAAGTTCAAGGAGCTGATACAGCTGTCCCAAATATTCCTCAGATTTTGCAATACTTAACTGAGATGCTTCACAAAGGCCTATCTTTTTCATCAATTAAAATCCATGCCTCTACCATTTCCGCTCATTACAATACAGAGCCACCACTCTTTTCTCATCCTTTATTAAGGCAGTACCTCAGAGGAGCCAAAAACTTAAGGCCTCCAAGGAGAATGCCAATACATGCATGGGACCTCAATTATGTCTTGGAAAAACTCACCTTACCTCCTTTTGAGCCAGCTGCTACTGCGGATATAAAGTTCTTATCTTGGAAAACAGCTCTGCTCCTAGCAATAACTTCTGCAAGATGAGTTTCAGAGCTACAGGTTCTCATGGCTGTGGAACCCTTTATCATTTTTGATCCAGACAGGGTCTCTCTGAGAACAAACCCTACATTTATGCCTAAGATGGTATCCAGTGTAGCCCTTAGTCAAACTATTCATTTGCCAACTTTTTATCCAAATCCACAGAACAAGGGGAGAAAATTCTGCATTCTTTGGACGTACACAGACAACTTAGATTCTACTTGGACAAAACTAAAGTTTTCAGAAAGACGGAACAATTACTAGTGGCATATGCCACAGCATCACAAGGAAGGGCAATCTCCAAGCAGACTATTTCAAAGTGGATAGGTCACTGCATTCGTTTCTGCTACTCACAACATGGCAGACCAGTGCCTAAGGGCATTAGGCCACATTCAACCAGAGCTGCAGCCACTTCTGCAGCCTTTCTCAGGGGAGTACCAACCAAAGACATTTTAGAGGCTGGTACTTGGAGTTCAGTGCATACCTTTACTAAACATTATAATCTGCCTCTTTACTCTAAATCCAGGGCAGGCTTTGCCACTGCAGTTCTGCAGGGCCTCATAGCCGCTCCTAATGCTGTTTAGCTCCAGCCCCCCAACCATAGCTTAGGGACTCAACCCAAATGTAATGACTGCAACAGTGAAACACGAAGAACATAGTACAGTTGTGTACATTTACCATAAATGTAGATGTTCGAGTGTATTCACTGTTGCAGTCCAGGTTACCCACTCGCCATCCCCCTTATTTTTGCTGGAACTTATCTTTACTTCTCTAATCTATACAACCTGGGTGGTGTATTTGCTTATAGATGAAGGTAAAGCTTATGTTGGTGCATGTATGTTTAATTTACATAATTTTAGCCTACCCTTTTGGGGGCACCTGACATCTGGGGCAAGAAAAACTGAAGAAAATGGTGTCGGCTACATCTTTTATACCCCTGATGACCTGACGTCAGGGAAGAGGCGACAGCAACCGACGCAGGACCCAGGACTTTGGAATTCAGGCTGACTGAGGGCAACCTACCAGCAGGATAACCCAAATGGTAATGACTGTAACAGTGAATACACTCGAAGATTCTTTTTTTAAAAACCCCTTTTTTATTTTGGGGGTTTTTTAAAAAA
>NC_056743.1:1223341104-1223357144 GCF_019279795.1 Protopterus annectens
GGGGAAGCAGAAATTAAGCTGTTATTCATTGTGCAGTCAGAGCAAACAATAAGATTATACAGAATCAGAAAAACAAGTTTTTACAACAGCAAGGCCTACAAGATCAGGAAAACATACAATAAGCTTTCAGCCAGTATACCCAACCTTAAATAGGTTTGCTACAGCACACTATTGCCACAAGAGTGAAGTCAGGAAACCCTCTATGTAAAAATGCTGGTTTTAAAACTCAAGTGCAGGGAAACCACGCAATCTAAATACTACAGTCCTGTAAAACTAGCAGACACAATGTAATTAAGTACTGCAGCAGCAGTGGAAACAATTCAGCTTTGAAACCACTAAAATGTGTGAGAAATGTAACAAATACAGTATTCTTATGAAGTACAGTAAAAATAAATAATCAGAAATGCAAAATACTTATTGTCGTTCTTTTAGCCGCAGATAGCTTTAGATGCAGCAGATTTTCTGCAACTGTCAGGTGAAGAAGCCAAACCAAGAGCATCTCTGAGGAATTGAGCACAAACTTGCACATACCATCTGCTTAGACTTGACTAAAGTATTTGTTACTTTATCATATGCTCTATTAGCCAAATGGCATACAGGCACAGAAGCTCTTAAATGGAATAGCTATCTATCCCACCAATCACATTGCATCCATTAACAAGATTACCATAAGGAGTTATAGTAGACCCACTTCTAGTTAATATATTTGTTCCACTTCTAGTCAACAAATTTGTTAACGAACCATATTAAAAAACTGACAACACTGTATTAGTACAATATGCTGATGACTTTTTCTGTCAAATTCTGCATGATAAATTTTAATTACTCACAAAGGAATTCTTCAACTCTGTAGAAAAAGGGCTAAATACTCCCACCTACTAAACTCTGCAAAATGATGCATTTCATCATAAACAGTAGTTAAGAGTACACCATTTATTATCACCACAACATATCTAAACAGCATACCCATACACACTTTGGAATAAGACCACCACTTGACAGCTGTCCTCTATATTAATAATGCAGATGTCCAAAACAAAAACCAAGTAGGCTTTATAAAGCATAAACCTTTAATACAGGTCTGCGCCTCTCACCTACAGCCAAAATTCTCTTGGTTTTTCATCTTCCTTATATTTATTTATTTGCATTTGTTTACCAGGATGGTCCACTGGGCCAAAAAGTGCCCATTTTCAGTGGAGGCCCGGGGAGAAAAGCTCCACACACAAAAGAAATGTAAATACAATCACATTTTCTACATATGTAGACAGATAACTTAAAAAAAAAAAACAGACATACAATCCTATCATAGAGTGAAGACAGCAAGAGATAATTGCATAACTGTTCAGCAGAGGGGAGAAAAAAGTTACATTAATAACATTAGTTAAAAGTTATATAACTCATCTATTCTTACAATCACACATAAAACTGTTTTGAAAAAGCTAGAAACTACTTATAACAAAATAGTCAAATTTACTCAACTGGATCACTCCAGTTAAGAAAGGAAATAAATGCATAAATAAACAGGAAAATGAAATGACCAACACAGCATCTGAAACACCACAGCTTCTGAGGGCCCACCCAGAACCCCACCAGAAATCATTTCCTCTAAAATCACCTGAAATCTGCATAGTGAAGTCAGCTAAAATGAAGTTTATAGATCACCTAAAAACAGTTCTGTATAAAACAAAAGTATATGCTGTGCCTAAGGCAAAGAAAATATTACACATCCTCAAAATTTTTCTAGGAATACTCATGGCCACTGGGTAGATGAGGAGCCTCATCTCATTCTAGTATTTGTTTTTTTTTTACCCATATGCACAGTCAGCTACCACTGGAGCCTCTTCTTGATCTCTGAAGCTGGCAGTCACTGCTGCCCCCACAGACCTGATCTACTAACTTCTTCCCATTTCTGGGAGCAGACTGAGCTATCTCACCACAGCATTATACTCACGGGCTATAAGGATTTGTTTATGCCCCACATATTCCTTACTCCCATATTCAATGACAAAGCCATTAGAGCAGTGAACGTTTATTGGCACAATCCCCAGTATTTATAAGCTTAGAATAGACACTTACCAGTATCACCACTGTGCCCATCATTCTCTACTTAAGACCCCTAGCATCTCAATGGGATAGGTGAGCTGGTAAAATACTACACTTCTCATTCCCCAGCTGACTCCTTGGGTTCTAGCTTTAGTATTCTTAAACAGGAGGATACACAAAATGTGAGTTTGCAGCATAAAATTATACCCAATGATAAAAGCAATACACATTTACTACAACTAAAAAATAGATGTGCTTGCATTCATTGAATATTGTGGAGACTAGCCTTGGAACATTATGTAAGAAATGACAGCAGAATATACTGTGTGGTCACCATAGGTGCCAGAAGTCATATGCAATTTAGGCAGATGGGTATAATCACCCAAATTCTGTGCAATACCAGCTTAATGCTGGTAGGTTCCTTTGCAGAGTCAGCCCCTAACATGCTGTATTTTTACATTTTCTTAAAAGCAGATGCATTCTTGGTTTCTTTTAATCACTAAAAAAGTGTCACTGGTTTGTATCAATTCTTCCATTGTCTCCAATGAATGCATTACATTTCTATAAAAAGTATTTGCAGGAATGTGAAGCTATAACTGAAACAAGAGTCTTTAAGAACTGAAATTCTACGAGTTTCCTATCCCAGTCTAACTCGTTCCTTCCCCAAGTAATATATTTCCTACCTTGCAAAGCTCAGCTAATTAGTGAAGCTAATTTCAATGATTTAAACATTCACCCTTCAGCAAACCAAAAAGTTCAACAAATTTATGGACCCAGGGAAAGGAAAGGCTTCAGCTATAAATTAGAACACAAAAAAAAAACCAAAAAAAAAACAGAATTTTTGGCTTGAACACTTCTAGGATGCCCCCCGCCATGTAAAATAAATAAATAAATAAATAGTTTAAATGAAAACTACTGGTACCTTTCTGTATGCATCTTCCATGACAAGAAACATTCACATGCGATAAGCAAACTGATGCAAGAGCAAGGGAAACATTCTTAAGCACCATGAGACCTATTTGCTACATGAAACCTGACTAAGACAAATACCACAAAAGGGAAGCATCGTTTTTCAGAGGTAAGTAGTATGTGGGAGTAATTTAGCCCTTTTTCTACCAAATCATGCTTTCTTAATATGTAGGCGCACAAAAGTCATTCCGCGAGCAGGAAAATAACACTCTGGAGAAAGGAAGGTGTGATTTTTAGATCATATATTTGTCATTTAAACACTTTTTACCTTTGTAACAGGATTTGTTATTCTTAATACACTTTCATTTTTTGGCATATGTTTTTTAGTTTTAGTTTTTTTAAGAAACGCTCGTGAATCTGAGGATGCATTTAGGCTTCTCGACATTCAACAGTTACAGTATGAAAGCATTCTAAAGTTCATTTTATATCACCTAAACATTTAGGAGATAAAGGATTCTATGAGATTCTCAAGTGATTTTTAAAAACTACTTTATGGGAGTTGAGTTAACATTTTCTTGCATTTATACTCAGTTTCTTCTACTATCAATATGAGATGCTTATTTACAGCTTGTTAAGGGGAAATGTACAGTTTTCATATACACAGACAATTATACCAATAAGAGTTCAATACAGTATATGCTTTGCATTAGGACATACATGTACGTTATCCAATTTAAAAGTTATTCTCACGATTTATTCAGCTTATTATGTAGGCCACCATTTCATTTAAAACATGTACAGTCTAACATTTGTTTAAACCACTCAAGGCTTAAACTGGAAATTATATTTTAATATCAAAGTCCATGAGAAATGAACATTAAAATGGAGAATAAAAATGTAAATGCAGTTTATAGACGGAGCCTTGGATTTTAGATGTCAACTGTTTGGGAACATATCTAACCCATCACAATTTATTTAATTATTATTTATTTCTGCCTTTTTAGGGAAGCACTCCAATCAGAAATGGCCAACTGTATAAATAACCCAGATAAATAAATGAAATTTTCTGTAGGATTTTGAAAACAATATCAAACACAGAAAACTGAAGCAAGGACATAACGTATTGAATTAGATATTAAACATATATGTAAAGCAATATACTGTGTACTGTACAAGTGTGGAACTAATCTGAAGAAAGGAAATGGTAAAGAGGATGTTTAGGCAGCTGTTATTGCAGGACCAGGTAGTTAGGGGAAATGGCCCATTGGAAGACATGGACATTTATTACTAAAGCAAGCTTTGAATTGTGCTCATTATCTGGAGGAGGGTAGGTCCTTTAGGTATGATGAAAGTAATTCAAATAGTTTTGGAGTATGATTTGAAAAGGATTGGTCAGTTCAGTGAACTTTGGTTTGTGGGTCTGAAAGTTGGGAAATGTTTGGGACAACCTTTTGAGGGAGAAGGGAGATAATTTTGTGGTCAGCTTTACAGTAAGTTGAACGAATAATTCAGGCAGAAGGAGCTTGAAAAGAAGAGACCCTACAGAAGACCAGCTTGAAGTTTTATGGAGCACCAACTGGCTTTGAAAAGAGCAATGCAGTGGTGTTCATGAGGACAGTTTGCAATAAAATGACATCTTGCTACAGACTGCAGAGTGAAGTTTTTATTAGAAACATTCGCTATAATGGGTAGTCTGTACTCGGTTGCTCTAGAAGAACTTTTTGGTTGTTACAAAAACCTTTGATATTCAGAAATGTAGGTGATTTTATCCTATTTATGCAGTATCCCAATCAACATAGTCTGATTTCCTGTGGCTAAGTAGGTTTTGACTTGTCCATTTGGGGAGGTATTGTCTGCATAAGGCCTCAAGAGGTAATTGCAGCAGGTCATATGGTAGTCTGTTAATATATAGTCTGTTAATAAAGAGATAGAGAAAATGGGGAGTGGAGCTTTGAGGTACAGCCTTAATGAGTGGGGCCGCTTCAGATACTGACAGGCTAATCTGACTTTAAGAGTGTTGTGAAGCAAACTTGCAGACCATGCTGAGACCTCTGTGGGGATGTTTAGATCCTTTAACTTGTGAAGATGGAAGTTGCGGTCACGGATGTTGATAAAGAATGCCCCAGTTAACTTGCCTTTGTCCCTTTTTTACCAAGATTTCATCATATTGTCTACTGAACTGTCATGGTACTGTAGCCAGATTGGAAACCATGCTGCTTTGATTTTTAGAAAATGTTATTGTTGGATTTAATTTGTGAGCCGGATTCATATAATTTTGTTCTAAAATTTTACCTAGTGTGAAAAAATGGAAATAAGGTAGAAGTGTGACGTACTTCCTGGCTTTGGCTGCTTAGGAAGAGGCTTAGAGTTGTTTTCCAGATATCAGGCAGAAGTTATAGATGAGAGACAGAGGAGTAATGAAGTCTTTGTAATGGTAAATGAAGCATGGGTACAGCTTGGCTGCTGCCGAACAGAAAACTGTGGGGATCTGATCTACTACAGGTTCAATGTCTTTGGTGACACATTATTAAAAGTACAGTGGAAAAATAAACAGGGAAGGGGAAAAGAAAGGTGTGAGGTTATATCATGGAGGAGACTGAATTCTTTTAGGATGTCCTACCTTGAAAGTTGGCCTTGACAGCAGTGGAAGCTGTTTGGAGAGTTGCTGCCATATACCATGGTACTTGTTAGCTGGTGGATTTCATTTCAAAAATGATCTGGCTTTCCTAGTAGGGCAACTGTTTAAACATAAGGTGGTTTATTTTATGACTGACAGCTTGCTTTCTCAGGTTACTTAGAATTGAGAAGGTTGCCAGAGTTTGTGGAGAATGGTTTTATCTTCCATGAGTACCAAGTTTATTTTTTTAATTTGGGAAGTTGTTTGAATTCCTTTGTTAACCAGTCATTGTGTTTGAGAAATGGTTTAGTGTGAGGGAAGAATTTGTCTTGGATGTCAATTATGGTTTGAGTGAGGTACATGGCAGCTGTGCTGGGATCTTGCCTATTGAAGATAGGAGACCATGTAGGTTCATAGGTGTGTACTAGGCTAATGGCCCTGAAGCCTTTACAAGCCTAGCCCATAGGATTACCCTGGCATCGTGCCACCCGACCTTGGTTCCCAGTAAAAACATTCAGGTAATTTTTTCACAAATCTTTATTAACTTCCATGTATTAGACAATGACGTGTACACAATTATAAAAAAGCAAACAAACCAGTTTTTTTTTTCTTTTTCATGCATTAGGTGAAGCTATTTTTTTTAATTATTCAATTTAACATTACTTATATTGCTAAAGTCCTGCCTTCCTTAAAATTTCAATCCTCTTCTTCCTGATTGTTCTGCATGCATTGTTCCCACAGATTAAACTTATTTCTATATAGTTGGCTCCTTCTCTTTTTCAATGATCCCACCTCCACTTATTTCATCTCCTTTTAAACACTGAATAATTATGTTACAGTTGGTTTAGCTTTTAAATTTCTATTTTCTAGTAACTGCTTTTTATCTGCCAACAGCCTTAAACTTAGTAGGGTTTTACCATATCTAGGCAATTCAGTTTCTATATCCCAATTCAAAATAAATTATTTCTTTAGAGGACCATTAAAGGCATAGGTTCATAGGTGTTTACTAGGCTAATGACCACAAGGGCCTTTTTAAGCCTAGCCATGCATCCTGAATCTCTGACAAGTTATGAAACCCTTGATAAGTGTAAGCATGGGTCTGGGAGATGAGCCATTTACAGGTTACGGATTTGCATTAGAGACATAGGTGCCAAACCAGAGATGAATTTCCCGTTCCCCATCCAGTTGTCCAAGATGCACTTAAATTGGGTTAGGGAGGAACTCTGCTTCACATGGATGGGGAGCCTGTTCCGTAGACAGGGTGGTCTCAGGGATACATACCCATCTCTCCAGCAGGTCCTACTTATATCTCAGGCAAGGTTTAAATCTTTAGAATGGGTAATTTGGGTACTGTTGTGGATATGCAGGAGGTCCAGAGTGGGGTCTGACAATGCCCTGTATGCCAGGCATAGATCTCCCCTCAAAAGCCTGTAGGAAACAGAATACAGGGATAGGGCCTTGAGGTGGTCAGCACAGGACAGATTACTTGTGCCTTGTATTCTTTTAGGGAGGAACCTCTGTGGACATTTTAGTTGTTTGGATATGCCTGGTTAGGTGCATACCAAAGGGACATTGTACTCCATGATAGATCTGATGAATGCCGAATACAGTGGAACAATGACTTCCTTGGACTTAGATGCCATACCTTTGTTTAGAAGTTGAACATAGAAAGATTTCCTCACCATTGTAGGCACGTGATGATCAAATGCTAAATTACTAGCTATGTGTGTCCCCACGTTCCTGACTACTGGGTCAACTCTAAGGGGTATGTTGTCAATATGACAGTTACCTAGGATTGATGACTTCCCAAATGATACCATTATGCATTTCTTGGCATTTAGTTTTAGTCCATAGTGGACACCAGTTGTTTGTCTGCGTCAGCCCTTCCTGGAGAACATTTGTGTCAGTATGAGATTTCATAACAGCTCCTAATTTGCAATCTGCAAATGTAGACAGCCAGAGACTACCGACATTGGCCTTGACGTCTGAGAAGTAAATGCCAAAATGGAGAAGTCCAAGGACTGATCCCCGAGGGACTCCACTTGTGACTGGTCTCTTTGCAGAGGTGGACTACCAAATTCTAACTTCCTGGATATTGTCTGGGCCCATTGATGCAGTGTTCGTGGTCTTAGTAGGGGAGTTATATTTGATGATATTTCCTGAGGGAACATTGATGGGGAGAGAGGAGTAAAGTTGGAACTAAATTTATCAGCCAAGAAGTTTGCTACATCGTCTGGCTCAGTATAGGTGACTACATTTACAATGAGCTCTACACACAATTGTGTATTGCCTTTGAGGTTGCGGACACAGCTAAAAAATGCTTTGTGGTTGTCCTTGGCCTGTGAGGCCAAACTCACCTCAAATTTGGCTTTGGCAGACTATTTGTCCTCTGAGTTGTTTGTTTAGTTTACTGAGAGTGCTTTTGTCCTGCTGGGTGCTGCACCTCCTAATTTGTTCTATGTTTTTCTTCCTCCTGGTATGCATCTGATTGATTTTGTGATTCCACCAGAGTAGCTTGTTGAGTTATTAACATGCTTGTACAGAATTTCTATGCACAGTTCTGCACATGCAGAAGTGTTCTCAAGGTTTATAGGGGCTTGAAATTTTGCCAGGTTCTCACTTAATAGCAGGAGGTTAGCCTTCAAATAGTTCCTGAATATTCCCGGTTTAGCTGGGGGTCCAGGTTTTATTTTTACTTTAAAGGAAACCATTTTGTGGTCTGACCTTACCAGGGAAGTCATTACAGTAGGGGGATGAGCAGCGCACTCCCATATTAGTGAGAAGCAGATCCAGTATGTGATGAAAAATCTATTTTTTTTTATCTTGTCATGAATTGCTGCACCTCTCAAAAACTGTCTGAAGTAAAATAAGTCCTCATTCCAACGTTTTTTATCCTTGTCTGTCCTCATGGGGGCAGATATCCTGATTAGACTTTTTTCCTTTGGAAAGCTAAATTTGCCCCATAATACACTATGAGAGCACCAATTTTGAGAACAAGTAGCCCTACCATTTGCTGTAACTCTAGACTTCCACTCACTTAGAATGGAACACCTAAAACAACTGCCAAGTTTGAGAGTCCGCAGATCATGCGTCATTCAGTAGTCTGCATAGAGTTTTACAAATGCTGTTCCTACTGATTTACTACACATTCTCTGAAATAAGCTTTCAAAAGTGGCAACAAATTACTCAGATAAGAGACTTTTTACAAAGAGCAGTTCTGCAAGTCTCAGTTGCTGGCCAAGTTACTCTTCCCAGCTCGCCTCCTTCAATGAGCTAGATCACAATTTCAGTTTGGCTAGATTAGGTTCATAGGTTGGTACTAAGCTATCGGCCCTAAGGCCTATACAAGCCTAGCCATAACAATTCCCTGGATATTTCATCCCACAATATTTACTTCCCTGGACCCCTGTCTAGCAGGGCGACTGACGTGATCCCAGAGGTGAATTTCCTATCTCCCATCCAATTGTCAATGTTCCTTTTGAAGAGGGCCAAGGAGGCGCTCTGCTTGACATGTATGGGGAGTCTCTGGTTCAGGAACCTATCCCTCCAGCATGTTTTGTTCATTGTGATGACAAGGTTTAGATCCCTGGAGTGTGTGGCTCTGAGGGATTGGGATTTCTTTAAGTGGAGCATGTCCAACAGTTCAGGGTTTGACATGGCCTTGTATGTTAAACAGAGATCACCTCCAAGTAGACGATATGCCAAAGAGTATAGCTGGAGGTTTTTTTTTTTAAGACTGTCAGCACAGGGCATCTGCTTTAGGCCTGTGATTCTTTTAGTGAGGTATTTCTGTGGTCTTTCCAGCTGTTACAGATGTCTTGTGAGGTACATACCAAAACGGGTCATTGCACTCTATAAAGGGTCTAATGAGGGACGAGTACAGTGGGACAATGACCTTTTTTCTGGAATGAAAAGCCCTTAATGATGAGGTGTGCCACATAGGATTTCCTGACTGTTGTGGAGATGTGGTTATCGAAGGTGAGACCACTGTCCACCTGTGTCCCAAAGTCTCTCATCACACTTTCGGTGTTTAGTGTACTGCCACCTATGTGGTAATTCATGGGTACATGTTTTTTTCCCAAAGGGGATAACTATACATTTCCTGGCATTAAGCTTGAGCCCATGGCTCTGGCACCAAGCATCTGTTTCTGTAAGGCCCTTTTGCAGAATATCCACATCATTTGGGGATTCAATAATGGCTCCCAGTTTGCAGTCATCTGTAAACTTTGTTAGCCAGAGTCCCTTAGTGTTGGCCTGTACTTCAGAGAAGTAGATGCTAAACATCGACAGGCTCATACATAGGTACTAGGCTATCTTCCCGAGGGCATTTATAAGCCTACCCAGAGTGTGTTGGCTTTCGCCGTCCCATTGATTAACTGATCCTCTATCAAGCAGAGCCAATAAAGTGATCCCAGGGGTGTATTTTCTGTTACCCATCCACTCTTCAAAGTTTCTCTTGAAGAGTGTTAGTGAGGGGCTCTGCCTAACGTACTTTGGAATTTTGATCCAAAGCATGGGGAGTCTGTGATAGGACTTTAACTCACTAGAGCACGTGACTCACAGTGACTTGGATTTCATTAGGTGGAGCATGTCCATCAATGGCTTTGTAAGTCAGGCAAAGATCACCCCTAAGTAAGCGATATGCCACGAAGTACAGCTGGAGTTTTTTCAGTCAGGCTGCATAGGACATATGTTTGAGGCCAGTAATCCTCTTGGTGAGGTACTTTTGTGGTCTTTCCAGCTGTTGGAAGTGCCTTGTGAGGTACATTCCAAATGGGGCATTGTACTCTATAATGGGTCTAATGAGTGATGAGTAGAGGGGCACTATACCCTCTATTTCTAGATGCATACCCTTTAGTAATGAGAGGGGCCACATAGAAGGATTTCCTAATTACTATGGCAACATGACTGTCAAAGGAGAGATTACTATCTACCTGGGTCCCACGATCTCTTATTACCTCTTCTGTATTAAGGCGGCTGCCACCATTGTGGTAATTCGTGGGTGTTTTGTTTTTCCCAAACGGGATGACTATGCATTTTTCGGCATTTATCTTGAGGCCATGACTTTGACACCAGGTGTCCGTCTCAGTAAGGCCTTTTTGGAGGATGTCCGTGTCAGCCGGAGAGTCAATTTTGGCTCCCAGTTTGCAGTCATCGGCGAACTTGGTTAGCCATAGTCCTCCTGTTTTTGCCTATACTTCTGAGAAGTATATGTCGAACAGCAGGGGTCCCAGGACAGAGCCTTGCAGGACACACTTGTGACTGGTTTAGAGTCGGACCTGGAGCAGCTATTCTTACCGTGTGAGTTGTGTCTAAGCCAGTTGGCAACCCATCTCGTGATGTAGGGGTTTATGTTCAGGCTGGTGAGTTTTTCTGTAATACCCGAATAGGGAATGGTGTTGAAAGCCTTGGCGTGGTCAAGTGAGGCTGTGTGAACCACCTTTCCCTCATCTATGGCCTTGGTGACTGTCTCGAAAAAGTCAACCAAGTTTAGTAGGCATGATCTGCCCTTAAATCTGAACTGGGTCGGATCAAGTATTTGGAGGTTCCCAATGTCTTTGTTAATGAGTTCCATGATGATGCGCTCCATAGCCTTGCAGACCAGGCTAGTCATGCTTATGGGGCGATAGTTACCAGGGTCAGTTGTGGCCTCTCCTTTGTGGAGAGGAATAACCGTTGCTGTGCGCCAATCTATGGGTATGTAGCCTGTGGAGAGGCTGAGGTTGAAGTGTGTGTTTAGGTGGGGGGTTAGTTTGTTCTGCAATTCGTGCAAGATGCAGCCTGGGACACCATCTGGTCCCTTTGGATGCTGTTTTTGGATTTTGAGAGGGCTGTTCACCTGTGCGTCTGATTTTTGGGACACTACGCTTTTCCGGTATTGTCGTGGGCCCTTTTAGAGGTGAGAGGGGGTGAAGTTTGCACTGAATCTATCTACAAGGATGTTGGCAATATCATTGGTTTCAGTATATTTTTCTGCTATTTTGCACTAGTTCAGCGCATATCTGCGAGTTGCCACTCAGATTCTTAACACAGCTAAAGAAGGCTTTGTGGTTATCTTTTGAATCCTTGGCTATTTTTCTTTCAAAGTTAGCCTTGGATGATTTCATGAGGGACCTTAGTTTCTTACTGATACTGATCAGGGATGTCTTTCCTTCTTGAGATTTGCTTTTTTTCTGAACTAGTTTCCTATTTTATAGCCTGTTTATGGCAAGGGTCCACCAAACTGGTTTCCTTCTCTTAGAGGAGCGAGTCTTGGTTTTGCTAGGGATGGCACGATTCATGCATCCTTGTAGGTGCTCAGAGTGCATTTGTAAAGGTGTCTGCATCTTGGGCAGCGTTATCCTTTAGCGTGGGGGCAGTGAAACTTACCACCTCTGTCTTAAGTAAGGTGAAGTTTGTTTTAGAAAAAAGTTTTTTACTGTGGTTTCCTTAGTTGGGGGTGGTGGTGGGATGTGGACATCCAGAGCGATTAGTTTATGGTCTGATCTAACCAGTGACTGGTTGACCTCCAGTGTGGAACACTTGTCGCCCATGTTGGTGATGATCAGGTCCAATACGTTTTCACCTCTGGTAGGGGAGTTTAACAGCTGATCCAGGGCGCTTGAGTTGATGAATTCCAGGAAGTGCTGGGCCTGGGAGTTTGTACTATAGTAGTTTTCCCAGTGAATGGTAGGGTAATTGAACTCGCCCAATATAATCAAGGTGTTCGATAGGTATGTTTGTTGTATGTTTATTTGGAATCAGTACGTATAAGTGTATCATGTCCAACATCTCTGTGCTGGACATGGCTTAATTCAGGGTAGGCATCATGCTACATAGTGGAGCTAGGGATTGAGAAGGCCAGTGTAGGCCATCTGAACATGGCCAATAACCCTTAAAGAAAATGTTTCCAGTGTCTCCAGAAAGGTGGAGTGGTGGTCCTGGGTCATGGAGGGTGATCTGTAGCAGGCCACAATTTTCATTGCAGATTTGCCCAATGTTAGTTGCACATGGATGGATCTCAAAGGTATCATGCTGCGCCACTAACCTGGAGTTACAGGTATCCTTGATGAATATGGATACACCCCCTTCCTTTTGTGTTTCGGTCAGTGTTCTGTGGCAGAAACGTGTGGTACGAGTTGTAGCCCAGTAGCGCTGGGTTGCTCTCTGGAGCCTTGAACCAGGTTTCAGTTACTGCACAGATGTCAATGTTCTCCATACTGAGGAGTGCTTCGAGCGAGTACATTTTGAGATTTAAACTCCTGGCCTCAGTTTAATTGTGCTGTTTACGGAGGTTGGTTTGACTTTTGAGCCTTGTCTAAAAAAGGCACTATGGGGGCAGCAAGAGCCTTGGCCAGTATTCAAAAGCCTAGGGGTGACAGGTGCAAGCCCTCTCTTGTGAAGCAATGTGGCTTGTTGAGCATGTTGTCCCAGGCTAACAGACACTGGATCCCCTTTGAATGACATCAGAAGCTTAGCCAATTGTTGAAATTGATCATTTTTTTCTTTATACTGAGGTATCATTCTTAGTGAGGGCAGGATGCTACTCTGGATCAGGGTCATACCAGCCTGGGCTACATAACCAGAGAGCTCTTCCATGTCTCTTTTCATGTAGTCCAGGGAGGTACGTCTCAGGTCATTCACACCAACATGAACAATGACAGAGTCATATTTGTACTTGTTCTGGAGTGACCTGTGTGCTTGTGTTATGTGGTGGATTCTGGCTCCTGACAGGCAGCTAACAGTAACCTTCTGCTTGTCCAGCCTAGTGAGTGGGATGTCAGTGTGCCTGACTGTAGAGTGACCTATTACTAGTGTGTTAGGCAAGTCATTTTGCCTTAAGGGCTGTGATTGTGCGGCACGCTGATTTTGTGTGTTGTCTGGTTTGTGATGGGAGGCGCAGGTTGTTTGGATGTCTGCTTTGGAGGTCTCAGATGCTTTTACAGGTTTTTATTTAGAGCCTCCGAGTATGATTTTGTGTATTTATGTGTATTTTTTGCCAGTGCTGTTTTAGTAGGTCTGTGTGTGGCTGGAGGTGTGGTGCAAGTGTTAACCTTCTCCTCTTGACTGTCTGTTCCAGTCTTTGGTGGAGACAGCTTAGCTTCCAGTTTGGCTACATAACTGCATCTCTCGCATATGTTAGTGTTTTGTGGTAGGAGGAGAGGGCTGTCTGTGTACATGAAGCAGTTATAACATTGCCTCAGGATACCCAGATTCACCAGCTGGACTGGAGAGTACACTTGAAATTGCCCTTTGGTCATGCCTGAACAGTAGGGTGAGCTGCTTCATTGGTGAGGGGTGAATAAAGAGCCTTGCCCTACTGGGCAAATCAGTGTCAGGGTATTATTAGTGCTTGCTATTAGGTCTGAGCAAGTGCTGGGCTGTAGGATACTTTTTGAGTGCTTAGGTTGAGAGTTAGACTAGTTTCAAGGGACCAACTAAAGGCTAACCGGCACTGCCTGGTGCACAAAACCATGCAAACGCAGTTTTTATAGTAGGGAAATGAAACAGATAGAAATTAGCCCAAAATGCCTAATAAACTAGTAACTTCTGGGCTGGAACCACTCCTCCAGGGACAGATAGGTTGCTCAAAAGCTCCCCTCTCTCACAGGTAAACAGAGAAACTTCCTTCTATCCAAGTAAGGTATGGGCAACTCAGAAACTAGTATCACAGCCCTGAATTCAGCACTAGCCTGAAAACTGGACTATACTAGCTTAGAAAGGTGGGAAACAAGGACTTTTTGGGGTTTTTTTTTTGTTTTTTGAAAAGATAAAGGCAAAAAACAGTAAACAATACACTTAAAACAACTTTAAACTACTACAAACAATCAGAAAAGGCTATTTCACTTTAGTGTGTATCCTACAACAGTTAAATTATTTAAACAAAAAACTTTTTAAAAGTGGAGGCAGTCAAATAAGTACAATATGTAAAAAAAAAACAAGCTTTTTTTGATTGAACTGATGGTCTATTGTCACGCAAAGCTGACTAAACAAATCACAGCCTAGTGTGCCACTAAAACTGTTCCCTCACTTCTGAGTAGGATTTCCCAAGAATTAGTTAACACACACACACACACACACACACACACACACAAATACTAAATCTACTGTAAACTCTCAAGTTAACCGGCTCCCATGGTGATTGGTAGAACTGTAGTATCTGGTTGCTTGAGAGTTACTATTAAAATATGCCTGACTAATACTGTACCCTATATTATTTGTTTGGTTTGACTTGTTCTCAAGTAGAAAGGGAATTTATTCCTATGTTCCTTTTAAGACCCTAAAACTCTAAAAATGTAAGGTGTGTGTATGTGGGTGGGTATGTGTGTGTGTGGCGGGGGGGGAGGGGTGTGGGCAGAAAGTGCAACAGATGAAAATTTTAATTTCTTCAGCTTTTTTTGCCACTTGAGTTTCGGTTAACTGAGAGTTTACTGTATCAATTTCCTAGAATGTAAACAGTAAAATATTCAATTTGAATTGCATTCTGGCTGCTCACGTGGTAATCTTTGCATAGTTATTCTGTTATAGCATAACCTGAACTATGGCATTTAATGCCAAACTTTACTTAGCAATGAAAGAGTTCTCCGTTTCTTCTTAATGATGACTTCCCAAGCCTCTGATATGACCCAGTACTTTGTTACTAATGCTTGCAAGCATAAAACTAAGACAAATTATATAAAACAAATCCCATCCTCTCAACAACTGAATCATGGAAAAAGCTTCCATATCAGATTTCAAAAATAGCAATACTACTGATTTAGTGAGCTCACAAAAATAAGACAAAATGAATAAGCTTTCATCTTCTAAAGAAAAAAGATGTCTAACTGCAGTGGATGTCATTATTTGCTCATGAGAATCCAACTTTTTTGTCAAAATAGTATGCCAGACTAAGTACAAGCCAAAATTCGGACACTTGTGCAGTACACTGTTAAGTGATCTGACACTCTTGCTCATCTGTTCTCCATTGTAACTAATCCAAATCAAACAGGCATGTACACACATGTACTGAAACAGTACCAGCAGCTGTACCAGTGACACCAGACCCCAAACATTGCACTCAATGTACTGACAAACACAGGGCAATGTATATGCCTCAATCAAGTGATTATGAAATCACTAGGAACCACAGAGTAAATTTTACCATCTCCACTTCGCAATGCATAAAATTTGCACCACACTTACAAAAGCATACCTTCACTCCCTATCAACACACAGCCATCCACGCCCGCATGACATATCAGTCAACTTTGAGGCTTTTCCAACCTCCCTGCAAAACACTGCTGTAATTGCTTTAGCAAATGAAAACGACTGATGTCAGCTTGGGACTCCCATCCCTAGCTACTGGACCCAGTCCACTGCACTTACAATGTCCCCCTAGCAGGGCAGCAAGCAGGTATCCATACAAATTTGCCCCATAGTTCTTTTACACTACACACACACACACACACACACACACACACACACACACACACACACACCTGGATAACCATGA
>NC_056743.1:1223357644-1223423179 GCF_019279795.1 Protopterus annectens
ACCATTGAACCTTCTCACATAATTCTCATGATTAAGTCTATAAGCAGTTTGATCCTTGTACTGCTGCAGGTCCCTATTCAGTTTTTGCCTCTTTCTGTGTGTCAGTGTGGCCACATGTCTAGTAAGTCTGGGCGAAATGCCATCGTACAGATGCCTAAAGTAGTCAGTCATGATGTGACAACACAGATCTGTGCAGAGCCTCAATTTCTTTTTTAACAGTATCCAGTCTGCCAATATTGTGCGTGATTAGAAGTTTTAATCCAGCCATGCCAGTATCATGGTACAGTTTAATTAATTCAGCATAAATAGTGCATTGTCTCGTGATACCATTTGGGAACTTATAGAACCGTAATCCTTGTGGGATAATATTGAAGTGGATACAGGATGACAAAAAATGGTTGTCATATTCAATGTTCTTGAATAACATAATTTTGCGCTCCAACTCCTGGATAAAGGGACTTGCAGTGCCCATTGTGACCGTGATTAGGTAGACCAATATCCTCATTTGCGTTTTGCAATCCATCCAAACCAATATTTAGAAATGGATTATTATTGGTGATGTTTAAAAAAGACATGACATTCGCCGAAGTATGTATCTGCGGCTGTTGTGGCGTCTGTATGTCAACCTCTTCAGCGTCAGTATTACTCTGTGGGTCCTGGTCAGTCCTGGGTGCATTTTGTGAATCATCATTACTTCTACCACTGAATAAGCTAGGGCTGAAACCCCTAGCATCCCTTTGAATATTGTTGCATCTGAAAAATAAACTCTGCGCTCTGCTCATCGTGTTATTAAATTCTTCCATAAGTAAATCATAGCCCGTAGCGTGCGCCGGTACGTTGCTCGAAGTTTGGCTACTTGAGCCAGGTTCGACTGCAGGTGTGTCCTCCATGTTACTTGTCAGCCAATAACAAATATAACTGAAAACTGACTAAAAAAGAAGTATTCTAGTACATTAAACTCTAAACTTCTATACGAAAGAAACAAATAAAAAAACAAAACTAACTGAAAGGATTCACACTGAAGCCAAACTGTTGATTAGCGCTTTCATCCTTTAATGTGTGTAAGGACTTCTTCAGATCTAACAAATAAAACTCAGAAACAGTTTAAATAGGGTGCACTTCTACGTCATAAAGTAATTAAAACAGCTTGGTGAAAAAAACTAAGAAACAGACCAATAGAAAACCTTAATTAAAAGAAACAGCCAATGTACATACTACATTTTTCTGTAACTGTAAAGCATTAGTAGTATAAAAAGATGCATGAAACAAGCAATGAAAAGTAATTTGTAGTGTCGAATAAACCAGTCACTACGTTGCTTTAACAACCAGTAACTAAGAACAAGTTCTAAACAATCAGCCAATGTACATATTGCCTTTTTCTGTTAATACAAAGCATCAATAGGGTAAAAAAGCATGCACAAAATAACTACTCAAAAATAATTTGTAGTGTAGAGTGAACTAATCACAACATTGCTTGAACAACCAATAACTAAGAAGCAGCTCCAAATTGAACAAATGAGCTATAGTTGCACCGAGAGGGAGAGGTTTTTCGAGTTACTTATAAAGTGACTCCAGGTCACAACTACTTGTACTCCTTTCCAGGATTTTGTGTTACTGACCATACCTCTCAACTGTCCAGAGTTTTGCAGAATGTCCACAGTTTTGGTTCATACGTTTGGTCTATTTCTCATTAAAATGTGTGGCTTTCCGGCAAATCACTTGGATGAACTGACAATTGAAGTCACTAAATAATGACATACATTGAGTTTCTGACTTCAAATCCTTCAGAAAAATGTCTGTGGAAACAAACCGTTATTCTAGCAACTTTTGAAGTTTGAGAGCAGTATTTAAAATATGGCCCTATTTGTGGGCCTTTGTCCCCTCATTTTGTCAGGCTTTGTCTAGATTTCTTGCACTAAGAGGTTGAAAGGTATGTTAGACATTTGACATCTGTCCCTGTTTCTGCAGTACTGCACATCATTCAAAATGTCCACAGCATTCCCCAGCTGCCTGCTGTACTTAATATGTGACTGAGGTTTATAATGTTACACCACTTCCAGAATGACAGTATGTGAAATTACTAGCATAATACCTGACGTACACAAGATTTGAATGCTTCCAGATTAGAACAATCAACATCATCACCCATGGTAACTTCCCTAATCCACTGAGCCACTCAGTCTGCCAAAGAGAGAGGAGTCATTCATCACACATTCAACAGCATAAATATGTACACTGTTATTTCTGCTGTACGTGGGACATACAGTATGTGTTAGAGTACTATGTTACAGCTCTGAGCTTGCCTGGTCTGCTGATATACCACAGCTGACTTGCTGTTAAAGCAGGTATATGGGAACACTGCTGTGTTGGGGGTGGTGGAACAAAAGCCCGTGACCTGCTGGGATAGACAGTAGTCCACATATCTGACCCCACTGTTTAACATCTCACTTGACTGATATAGTGAATATTCCAACCACTAGGCCTAGTGATTATTAGGGGGACACACTACTGGACTGGGTATCTGTAATCCAGTGTGGATGTTACGGTTGTCCAAATAGCCCACTATATTTCCTTGCATAAATGCAGCAGATACATACGATACCACATTATATTAATCCTGAGAAGTAGGGTGTAGTTTCAAGACTTGTCTTGTGAATGTAGCAGTTGAGAGAAATGTAGTTCAGGGTTGACTCTGTGTGATGCCAGTGGTACCACAGCCAGTACATGGATAGGTACAGGTTGTGTGGGTTGCCTGGCATCAACAATTTTACTGTATATGTGAGTAGAAATAAGGTGTCAGTCCCTAGGGCCCTAGGTTGTCAGTGAATGTGCTATGCGTTGTCTCTTAGCCAAAGCCAGGCTGTACTGACATGCCTACGTCTGCCTACAGGGACGGGGGGGTTCCTCCTGTGGGTCATTCTGTGAGTGTGGCTGCGGTGACCTAGGCACTGGTTGGTGGCTGTGTATCCCTTCTCTTTGCTGATCTTACTGCAGTTGTTTCTGCAGGATCACATTGTGTAGCATGGCACTCGCCGTGAATATCTGTGCACATGTGGCTGGAGTGTACTGCAGGGCTCCACCAGATATATCGAGGCACCGGAAACGTGACTTCAGAAGCCCAAACACATGCTTTATGATGATCCTAGTTTGTGTGTGTGCCTCATTATGGTGTTCTTCAGTGGGTGTGTGTGCATTTCTGATGGGTGTCATCCACGGTTCCAATGTTTAGCCAGCACCCCCCCCCCAGTAAATGGCCGTGTGGGATGACCCCCTAGCAAACATCTAGTACAGCTGTGATGCTTGCCAGGTATGGGAGTCATGATAACTGCCAGGGCTGCCAGCACACACATTCATGATAATTCCCTGGGCATTGCTTACAACCTTGCAGTTGAGTGGTACCCCTTACGGTTGATGTAGATCCTATGCTCCTCACTGGGTGATGACTTGATGTATACTTGAGTGCAATTTATGGCAGCCAGTATCTCAGGGTAATGTGCTACACAGTAGTAGTATTGCATATTGCTGGCCCTCACCTCAGGGGTTGGGGAAAAGAAATGTGCTCAATGGCATGTGGTAGCATGGCATCCAGGAACTGGTGGAGTACCTTGGAAGCAGATGGCTGTGAGTCCCCAGTCATGTCTCCAGTTGGTCATTGGAAAATACCTGAAGCTAGTATCTTAAGGGCTGCACATACCTTTGTTTCCACTGGGATGGGCTCTCCTCTTTTGGCTCTAGGTTTGAGTTGAGGGTGGCAGAGCTCCGTGAGTTCTTAAGTTATGTCCTTGTCCACCCTGTAGCGCTCTACATTGTCAAACTCCTATAGCTCCTGGAAGGTTACCATGGTCCTGGACACTCTTCTCCTTCTCTGTCTAGGTCTGTTATCAGCAGCAGCAGGTGCATTGATTTCAGTATCTAGTACATGCAGCAGACCAGCAGCAGCCCCTAGCATTCTCTCAGTTAAAATGCCCAAGTTTGTACTCCAGTGATGCAGAGTATGGGGGGAAACTTCAGATTGTACAATGTATGTGTACTTTATAGTGCTCTACTGTAGGTACATACTGTGTGATTAGCTTCCTATGACCTGCCTAGTATATCATTAGGTTCATAGGTTGGTACTAGGCTATCAGCCCTAGGGCCTGTACAAGCCTAGCCATAACAATTCCCTGGCTATTTCTTCCCACATTATTTACTTTCCCGGACCCTTGTCTAGCAGGGCGACTGACGTGATCCCTGGGGTGAATTTCCTTTCTCCCATCCAGTCGTCAAGGTTCCTCTTGAAGAGGTCCAAAGAGGCACTCTGCTTGACATGTATGGGCAATCTATTCCAGAGTCTGGGGAGTCTCTGGGTCAGGAACCTATCCCTCCAGCATGTTTTGTTCATTGTAATGACCAGGTTTAGATCCCTGGAGCATGTGGCTTTGAGGGATTGGGATTCCTTTTAAGTGGAGCATGTCCAACAGCTCAGGGTTTGACATGGCCTTGTATGTTAAACAGAGATCACCTCAGAGTAGATGATATGCCACAGAGTATAGCTGGAGTTTTTTTAGACGGTCAGCATAAGGCATCTGCTTTAGGCCTGTGATTCTTTTAGTGAGGTATTTTTGTGGCCTTTCCAGCTGTTGCAGATGTCCTGTGAGGTACTCGCCAAACTGGGCTTTGTATTCTATAATGGGTCTAATGAGGATGAGTACAGTGGGACAATTGCCTCCTTTTTTCTGGATGAAAAGTCCTTAGTGATGAGGTGTGCCACATGGAAGTATTTCCTGACTGTTGTGGCGATGTGGTTATCGAAGGTGTGACAACATTCCACCTGTGTCCCCAAGTCTCTCATCACACTTTCGGTGTTTAGTATGCTGCTACCTATGTGGTAATTCATGGGTACATGTTTTTTCCCCAAAGGGGATAACTATGCATTTCTTGGCATTAAGCTTGAGCCCATGGCTCTGTCACCAAGCATCTGTTTCTGTAAGGCCCTTTTGTAGAATATTCACATCATTTGAGGATTCAGTAATGGCTCCCAGTTTGCAGTCATCTGCGAACTTTGTTAGCCAGAGTCCCCTAGTGTTGGCCTGTACTTCAGAGAAGTAGATGCTAAACATAGATAGCCTAGTACCTACCTATGAACCTATCTGCCCGAGGGCATTTATAAGCCTAGCCAGAGTGTCGGCTTTCACCACCCCATTGATTAATTAACTGATCCTCTGTCAAACAGAGCCAATGAAGTGATCCCAGGGGTGTATTTTCTGTTACTCATCCACTCGTCAAAGTTTCTCTTCAGTGTTAGTGAGGGGCTCTGCCTAATGTAGTTGAATTTTGATCCAAAGCATGGGGAGTCTGTAACAGGACTTTAACTCACTAGAGTGCATGGCTCGCAGTGACTTGGATTTCTTTAGGTGGAGCATGTCCATCAATTCTGAGTTGGACATGGCTTTGTAAGCCAGGCAGAGATCACCTCTGAGTAAGCGATATGCCACTGAGTACAGCCAGAGTTTTAGACATGTTTGAGGCCAGTAATCCTCTTGGTGAGGTACTTTTGTGGTCTTTACAGTTGTTGGAAGTATCTTGTGAGGTACATCCCAAATGGGGCATTATACTCTATGATGGGTCTAATGAATGACTAGTAGAGGGGCACTATAACCTCTTTATTTCTAGATGTGAACTCTTTAGTAATGAGAGGGGCCACATAGAAAGATTTCCTAACTACTTTGGCAATATGATTGTCAAAGGAGAAATTACTATCTACCTGGGTCCTCGGATCTCTTATTACCCCTTCTGTGTTAAGGGGGCTGCCACCTATGACGTAATTCCTGGATGTTTTGTTTTTCCCAAACGGGATGACTATGCATTTTTTGGCATTTAGCTTGAGGCCATGACTTTGATACCAGATGTCCGTCTCAGTAAGGCCCTTTTGGAGGATGTCTGTGTCAGCCGGAGAGTCAATTATGGCTCCCAGTTTGCAGTCGTAGGCGAACTTGGTTAGTCATAGTCCTCCTGTGTTTGCCTGTACTTCTGAGAAGTATATGCCGAACAGTAGGGGTCCCAGGACTGAGCCTTGTGGGACACCACTTGTGACTGGTTTAGAGTCTGACCTGGAGCCTTCTATTCTTACCGTGTGAGTTATGTCTGAAGCCCGTTGGCAATCCATCTCGTGACGTAGGGGTTTATGTTCAGGCTGGTGAGTTTTTTTCTGTAATACCTGAATGGGGAATGGTATCGAAAGCCTTGGCGAGGTCAAGGTAGGCTGTGTGAACCACCTTTCCCTCGTCGATGGCCTTGATGACTGTCTCAAAGAAGTTAACCAGGTTTACTAGGCATGATCTGCCCTTAACGAAACCGAACTGGGTTGGGTCAAGTGTTTGGAGGTTCCCAATGTCTTTGTTAATGAGTTCCATGATGTTGCGCTCCATAGCCTTGTCAACCAGGCTAGTCATGCTTCTGGGGCGATAATTACCAGGGTCATTTGTGGCCCCCCTTTCTGGAGAGGCATAACTGTTGCTGTATGCCATTCTATGGGCATGTAGCCAGTGGAGAGGCTGAGGTTGAAGAGTGTGTTTAGGTGGCGGGTTAGTTCGTTCTGTAGTTCGTGCAAGACTCCTCCTGGGAAACCATCTGGCCCCATTGATGCTGTGTTTTTGGCTTTTGAAAGGGTTGTTTTCATCTGTGTGTCTGATTTTTGGGACACTACACTTTTCCGGTATTGTTATGGGCCCTTTTGGAGATGAGAGGGGGGTGAAGTTTTCACTGAATCTATCTGCCAGGATGTTGGCAATATCAGTAGGTTCAGTATACTTTGTGCTATTTTGCACTAGTTCAGTGCATATCTGCGAGTTGCCACTTAGATTCTTAACATAGCTAAAGAAGGCTTTGTGGTTATCTTTTGAATCCTTGGCTATTTTTCTTTCGAAGTTAGCCTTGGATAATTTCATGAGGGACCTTTAGTTTCTTACTGATACTGATCAGGGATGTCTTTCCTTCTTGGGATTTTCTTTTTTTCTGAACTAGTTTCCTCCTATTTTATAGCCTGTTTATGGCAGGGGTCCACCAAACTGGTTTCCTTCTCTTAGAGGAGTGAGTCTTGGTTTTGCTAGGGATAGCACGATCCATGCATCCTTGTATGTGCTCATAGAGTGCATTTGTAAAGGTTTCTGCATCTTGGGCAGCGTTATCCTTTAGTGTGGGGGCTTTGAAACTTACCACCTCTGTCTTAAGTAAGGTGAAGTTTGCTTTAGAAAGTTTTTTTTACTGTGGTTTCCTTAGTTGGGGGTGGTGGTGGGGTGTGGGCATCCATGTGATTAGTTTATGGTCTGATCTAACCAGTGACGGGTTGACCTCCAGTGTGGAACACCTGTCGCCCATGTTGGTGATGACCAGGTCCAATATGATGTTCTTCATGTTTCACTGTTGCAGACATTACATTTGGGAGTAATCTGCTGGCAGGTTGCCCTCAGTCGGCCTGAATAACAAAGTCTTGGGTCCTGCGTCGGTTGCGGTCTCCTCTTCCATGATGTCCGGTTGTCGGCGGTATAAAACATGCAGCCGACGCCATTTTATTCAGTCTTTCCTGCCGCACGGTGCCCGAAGCAGAAGCGGTTTGCAAGTGCCAGTCGGCAGACTCCTGAAATTTCCGCATTAGAGTTTCAGAACCGAAGTCTTCAAACTAAAGCCAAGTACCCCATTGGGGAAACTTTTTCTTGCTCCTTACCGATGTCTGTAAAAGTTAATAATTGCATTACTTGTGAAAAGCAAATACCTCATAAGGATTTTTATTTGTACTGTATTCCTTGTCTAGGCCCAGATCACAACGTGCCTTGCTGTTGGTTTTGTGCCAGATTTAACCAACGCACTATTAAGCGTCTGTATATTTTTGCTTCTAAATATTTTGGTTCAAGATTTAATTATCCTGAAATGTTGTTGGTTAGCAATCTGACTACCGAATTTCACAAATTACCTCCGGTGTGGAACACTTGTCGCCCATGTTGGTAATGACCAGGTCCAATATGTTTTCACCTGTGGTAGGGGAGTTTACCAGCTGATCCAGGCCATTTGAGTTGATTAATTCCAGGAAGCGCTGGGCCTGGGAGTTTTTACTCTAGTTTTCCCAGTGAATGGTAGGGTATTTGAAATTGTCCAATATCAGGGTGTTCAGTAGGACCTTCATGTTTTCCAGTGTCTCCAAAAAGGTGGAGTGGTGGTCCTGGGTCATGGAGGGTGATCAATAGCAGGCCACAAACTTGAATTGCAGATTTGCCTGATGTTAGTTGCACATGGATGATCTCAGAGGTAACGTACTGTGCCACTAACCTGGCGGTATAAGTATCCTTGATGAATATGGATACACCCCCTCCTTTTGTGTTTCGTTCCGTGTTCTGTGGCCGAAACGTGTGGTACGAGTTGTAGCCCGGTAGCACTGGGATGCTCTCTGGAGCCTTGAACCAGGCTTCAGTTACTGCACAGATGTCGACGTTCTCCATACTGAGGAGTGCTTCGAGCGTGTGCATTTTGAGATTTAAACTCCTGGCGTTGAGTAGCATAACCATCAGTTTTTTGTTAATTGTGCTGTTTACGGAGGTGGGTTTGACTTTTGAGCCTTGCCTAAAAAAGGCACTATAGGGGTAGCAAGAGCCTTGGCCAGTATTTGAAAGCCTAGGGGTGACAGGTGCAAGCTGTCTCTTGCGAAGCAATGCGGCTTGTCGAGCATGTCATCCCAGGCTAACAGACACTGGATCCCCTTTGAATGGCACCAGAAGCTTAGCCAATTGTTGAAATTGATCATTTTTTCTTTATACTGAGATCATTCTTGGTGAGGGCAAGATGCTGCTCAGGGTCAGGGTCATACCAGCCTGGGCTACATGATCAGAGAGCTCTTCCATGTCTCTTCATGTAGTACAGGGAGGTAAGTCTCAGGTCATTCACACCAACATGAACAATGACAGAGTCGTATTTGTACTTGTTCTGGAGTGACCTGAGTGCTTGTGTTATGTGGCGGATTCTGGCTCCCGACAGTGCATTTAATAGTAACCTTCTGCTTGTCCAGCCTAGTGAGTGGGATGTCAGTGTGCCTGACTATAGTCACCCATTACTAGTGTGTTAGGGATGTTATTTCGCCTTAAGGGCTGTGATTGTGCGGTACACAGATTTTCTGTTTTATGTGTTGTCTGGCTTGTGATGGGAGATGCAGGTTGTTGGGTGTTTGCTTTGGAAGTCTCTGATGCTTTTACAGGTTTTTATTTAGAGCCTCCAAGTATGATTTTGTGTATTTGTGTATTTTTTGCCAGTGCTATTTTAGTAGGTGTGTGTGGCTGGAGGTGTGGTGCAAGTGTTGACCTTCTCCTCTTGACTGTCTGTTCCAATCTTGGGTGAGACAGCTTAGCTTCCAGTTTGGCTGTATAACTGCATCTCTCGCATATGTTAGTGTTTTGTGGTAGGAGGAGAGGGTTGTCTGTGTACATGAGGCAGTTGTAACATTGCCTCAGGATACCCAGATTCACCAGCTGGACTGGAGAGTACACCTGAAATTGCCCTTTGGTCATGCCTGAATAGTAGGGTGAGCTTCTTAGTCGCTTGGTTGGTGAGGGGTGAATAAAAAGCCTTGCCCTGCTAGGCAATCAGTGTCAGGGTATATTTGTGCTTGCTATTAGGTCTGAGCAAGTGCTGGGCTGTGGGATGCTTTTTCAGTGGTTAGGCTGAGAGTTGGAGCCAGGAATAATTTAACCGTAGCTAAGTGGCACTGCCCGGTGTGCAAAACAATGCAAACACTGTTTTTATTGTAGGAAAATAAAAGAGATAGAAATTAGCCCAAAATAACTTCTGGTCTGGAACCACTCCTCCAGGGACAGATAGGTTGCTCAACGCTCCCCTATCTCACAGGTGAACAGAGAAACTTCCTTCTATCCAAGTAAGGTATGAGCAACTCAGAAACTAATATCATAGCCCTGAATTCAGCACTAGCCTGAAAATTGGACTATACTAGTTTAGAAAGGTGGGAAACAAGAACATTTTTTTTTTTTTTTGAAAAGATAAGGCAAAAACAGTAAAAAAAAAAATTCATTTAAAACAGCTTTAAACGACTACAAACAATCAGAAAAGATTTAGTGTGTAGCCTACAACAGTTAAACAAATTTATTTAAACAAAAAACTTTTTAAAAGTGTAGGCAATCAAATAAGTACAATATGTGAAAAAAACAAGCTTTTTTTTGATTGAACTGATTGTCTATTGTCATGCAAAGCTGACTAAACAAATCACAGCCTAGTGTGCCACTAAAACTGTTCCCTCACTTCTGAATAGAATTTCCCAAGACTTAGTTAAAACACACACACACACACACACACACACACACACACACACACACACACACACACACACACACACACACACACACACACACACACACAAATCCTAAATCTACTGTAAGCTCTGTTAACCGGCTCCCATTGTGATTGGTAGATGCTGGATAAAGTACAGTTTTGTACCTACCATAAATGTAGATGTTCGAGTGTACACCCTGCTGCAGTCATCCCACTTGGGTTATCTTGTCATCAGGCAGTCCCGCAGTCGGCCTGAATTCCAAAGTCTTTGTCCAGCGTCGGTTGCTGTAGCTTCTTCCCTGACGTCAGTGCGCCAGGGGTATATATAATGCATCCGACGCCATCTTCTTCAGTTTTTCTTGCCCCAGATGTCAGGTGCCCCCAAAAAGGTGGTCAGTAATTAGTACCAATTTAAGAAATTTAGCACAAACACAACATCCCTCCAGCTATAAGCAAATACATCAGGAAGGTATTGTAAAGATTTAGCCAGTTAGATCAGAGGGGATGGAGGGAAGGTAACCTGGACTGTAGCAGGGTGTACACTCGAACATCTACATTTTATGGTAGGTATAAAACTGTACTATGTTCATTGTGTTACCCAGCTGCAGTCATCACACTTGGGTAGAATCCCAAAGCTAAGGATGGAAGGAGGAGTCAAGGAGGGTTAGAGGAGGCTAGAAGGCCCTGCAGAACTGCAGTGGTGAAGCCAGCTCTAGTCTTAAAATGGTAAGTGGTAGTGTTTGGTGAAGGTGTGTACTGAACTCCAAGTTGCAGCTTTCCAAAATCTCCTTGGTTGGGACCCCCCTGAGGAAGGCTGTAGATGTAGCTGTTGCCCTGGTAGAGTGGGGCCTTATGGTAGCAGGAACTGGTTTTCCATGATGGGTAATGTATAGCAAAAACGAATGCAATGTCCTATCCATTTGGAAATGGTTTGTTTTGATATAGCCTTCCCTTGCGAAGCTGTAACATAGGATACAAAGAGCTGGTCAGATTTTCTGAAAACCTTAGTTTTATCCAAGTAGTAACAAAGTTGCCTGTGAATGTCCAAGGAATGCAGGAGTCTTTCTCCTTTGTTCTGTGGATTTGGAAAGAAGGTGGGTAAGTGGATGGTTTGATTTAAAGCCACACTGGATACCACCTTAGGCATGAAGGAAGGATTAGTCAGTAGAGAAACTCTGTCTTGATGGAAAATGAGGAAAGGTTCCACTGCCATTAGTGCCTGCAGCTCTGAGACTGTTCTGGCTGAAGTTATTGCTAGCAGCAGGGTAGTCTTCCATGATGTAAACTTTAGATCAGCAGAGAAAGCTGGTTCAAAGGGATGTAGCGTAAGTTTTTCCAGAACAAAATTGAGGTCCCATGTTGGTGTAGGTGCCCTCCTGGGGGGGGGGGGCTAATGTTTTTTGCCCCTCTGAGGAACTGCCTTAGAAGTGGATGTGAAAATAAGGGTGGATCCGTGTTGTAGTGGGCTGAAATAGCTGATGCGTGGATTTTAATGGAAGAAAAAGAAACTCCTTTGTGCAACATCTCAGTTAAATACTGTAGAATCTGAGGCATGTGAGGCTGAAGGGTATTTTGGCCTTTAGCTTGGTTTCAGGCGCAAAACCTTTTCCATTTGTCCGAGTAGGCCTTCCTGGTGCTAGGCCTCCTAGCTTCCAGAATAACATCCATAACTGCTTGAGGAAGAGGAGCTGGCTGGATGCTTAAGTGATTTGCCATGCAGCCAAATTTAAGTTTTGAGCTGGCTGTGTAGAATCTGATTGTTTTGCTATGTGAGCAAATGGGCAATTTGTGGTAAAATTCAAGGTGGGCCCTGGGCCATATTCCTTAATAGTGGGTACCAGTGCTGGCGTGGCCAGTCTGGGGCTATGAGGATCAGTCGTGGTTTCTCCTTTCTGAATTTCAGAAGCACCTTTGTGAGAAGAGGCAATGGAGGGAAGGCATATACTGTCAAGTTTTTCCAACTGAATGAGTGTGTCCACTTTCCAAGCTTGATGGTGAAGTGTCCTTGCACAAAATTTTGTTAGCTGATAGTTTTGTGGGCTGTCTGGGAGGCCCCATTTTTGAGTTATCATTGCAAATACTTGTGGATCCAGTTTCCACTCGTGGGGATCCATGATGTTTCTGCTGTGGTCATCTGCCAATGTGTTCTTTTTTCCTGGCAGGAATTGATCTTGTAGCTGAGCTTGGTAAGCCAGTGCTGTGTTCCATAAGGTCATTGCTTGCCTGCATAGAGGGTAGGAGTGTGTACCCCCTTGTTTGTTTATGTACCACATTACTGTGGTGTTGTCCGTCCTTATTGCAAGTTGTCCTGGATGTAATAGGTTCTTGAAGGCTGTCAGAGCATTCTGTACAGCTAGCATCTCTTTTTGATTGATGTGCAGATTCCTTTGATCTGCAGTCCGTATGCCTTGAACGTACTGTCCTGCCATGTGTGCCCCCCAGGCGTAGTCCGATGCATCTGTTGTCATAGTTTGCCTGGCTGGGGGCAAGGTGAAAGGCTGACCCTTGTTGAGGTGACATGCCTGTGACCACCATAGAAACTCTTGTTGAAGGCAGGGAATGAGAGATATCATTGTGTCCAAGCTGTGGCTGTGTTGAGACCGTACGCTTTTTAGGTACCACTGTAATTTCCTCATATGCAGCTTTGCAAATGGTATTAGTAGTATGCAAGATGCCATGAAGTCCAAGGCCTGCAGATTTTTTCTTGCAGGGAGTTGGGTCTTTGTTGCCATTGTTTTGAAATATTGAGTAAGTTGTAGTTGTTTGTCTGGCGTCAGATAAGCCTTCTGGGCTGTTGTATTCAAGCTGGCACCCAGGAATGTCATATTTTGTGAGGGTACTAGTTTTGATTTCTTTTTGTTTACTGTGTACCCCAGGCAACTTAGAAGATGTTTTACAAAAGCCAGATGTTGTAAGAGGATGTCCTTGCTTTCTGCTTGGATGAGGCAGTCGTCCAGGTATGGGTATATTTGAATTCCTCTTTGTCTGCAGTATGCAATTACTGGTGCCAGGCATTTTGTGAAGACTCTGGGCGCAGTGGATAAGCCAAAGGGCAGTGCAGAGAATTGGTAATGGGTTGAACCTGCAATGAAACGGAGGTATCTTCTGCAACTTTGTCTGATAGGGACATGCAGGTATGCCTCCTTGAGGTCCAACGTTACTAGCCATGCTTTCTTGCCCAACATGGGAAGAAGCTGCTGTAGTGTTGGCATCTTGAATTTGGGTACTTGTAAGAAGGTGTTTAGAATTGAAAGGTCCAGACTTGGTCTCCAGGCATTGTCCTTTCTGGGGACTAGAAAGAGTCTTGAGTAAAATCCTTGGCCTTACTCCCGTGTAGGTACCAGTTGAATGGCTCTCATGTCCATGAGAGCTGTAATTTATTTTTGTGCCTCTGCCCATTGATTTTGTGGCATGTTTGGCATTCCTCTTTTCATTGGCAAGGTGTGGAAATGGAATCTGTATCCTCGTGAAGTTATGTCTAGGACCCATTTGTCCTTTGTGACGATGTGCCAGTTGTCTGAAAAAAGTGCTACTTTTCCTCCCAAGAGAGTGTTGCTTGGCCATATGAGGTATAAGTCATTGAGTTTGCCTTCTAGTAGTTTGGGGCCTGTCTTCTCCTCCCTTCTGTGTTGCAGTGCCCCATTGTCAAGGTTTGTATTGGGCTTGTGGTTGCCCTCTGCCTCTTGGGCGTCTGTATTTACCCCTCTGTGGTCTGTCAGTAGCTGGAAAGGACCAATTTTTTGTTGGCCAATTTCTGCTGAAGCGAGGGGGCTGTACCTGTAGAAAATCTTTGACTGTCTGCATAGATTTTGCCTTATCCTCCATTTTCTTTAAGACTACTTCTGCTTTAACTCCAAATAGGACATCCTGCTGTAAGGGAGCATCAGAAGCTTTGCTTTAACATGATCAGGCAGAGTTTGTTTCTTTAACCAAGCATGTCTACGTATAACAGACCCAGTGACAGCTGCTCTGCAGGAAGCCTCTAAAGAATCAAACCCACATTGTAAAGTATGTTTGCCCACCTGTTCAGTTGCATGCAACAAATCCTGCATTTCTTTCAATTCAGACTGTTGAGGGAGTGTGCTCATTTTTTGTCTTAACTGAGACATTAGAAACTGCTGATATTTTAGCATGTGAAATTGACAATTTAGTGCTCTCATAGCTAGAGTGGCTGAGGTGTAAACCTTTTTCCCCCACCTGTCTAGTGCTCTGGAGCCCTTTTCAGAGGGTACAGGATTTTTTGTCATAGAAGCCTTAGCCCCTTTGGGACCCTGGGAGATAGTCTCTGGATCAGCAACAGGGCTTTTATAAAGGAATTTGTGGGAGTCAGGCACTCTATAATATCTGTCTGGTTTGGCTGGAGCAGGAGGCAGAGAATCTGGATTCAAACTAGATTCTAAGTAAACATCACACAATGTCTAAAACTGGGGGGGGGGGTGGCAAGAGGTCTGTGCTGGGGGAATAAAAGAAACTCTCTGAGCTTTTTCTTGGAGTCAGAGTAGTCCTGACCTTCCCAGTGAAAATGTTCCCTAATAGTGTGTAAAGTTTCCCCAAAGGAGTAGTCTTCAGGGGGAGAAGCTGAGAGAATGGAATCCTCAGCATCAGAATCTTCATAAGGGGGAAAAGAGTAATCTTGGTCCTCAGAGGAGCCTGAGGAAATAGACACTTGGTCCTCAGAGGAGCCTGAGGAAATAGACACTTGATCAGAGGAGGCATAATCTTCCTCTTGTGTAGGCCTTTTGTTGGGGGTGGGGTTGGGAACCCCTGATTAAAGAGATCAAATCTTCCACCATTTTAAGCATCTGTTTCTTAGGCATGGGGCCTTGAACTGGAGACTGAAGTGCAGTCTTTTTTGGTTTAATAGGAGTCTTAAGCTTAGGATACGTTTTTATGGTGAGCGTCGTCGGTTTGAAGACGCTTTCAGAAACCAAAGGTGTTTCTGCAGCACCGACATCTTTCTGCAGTGTCGCCGGTAGGGGCTAAACAAAATGGCTGCATCGGCGTAGCACTGTCCGCCAAAGGCTCCGAAGCGGTCTCTGGTTCCAAATCTGGGGTAGCCAGGGGCTGCGTAGGAGCCTCACTCAAAACCAGTGAACCGGAGACTGGCCCAGCTGAGACCTCTGAGTCTGGCTTGGGTCTAGGCTGCCTGTCCTTATCCTTGCGTTTTTTGTGCACGCCGGTAGTCGGTTGCTCCGGCATTGTGTAGTTAAATTTTCTACCGAAGTAGTGTTGTGCGAAATCAAAGCGTCTTTTTATAGTACGCTTATTAAACCTAGCACAAAGGCGACAACCAGTGACATCGTGGTCTGGGCCTAGGCGAGGTATACAGTAAGAATGAAAATCCTTATGAGGTATTTGCTTCCCACAAGAAATACAATTGTTAACTTTTTCTGACATCGGTCTGAGGCAAGAAAAGTTTCCCCAACGGGGTACTTAGCTTTATTGAAGACTTCGGATCTGAAATTCGACTTCGAAAATCTCAGGAGTCTGCCGACCGGCACTTGCGATCTGCTTCTGCTTCGGGCACCGCACGGCAAGAAAGACTGAAGAAAATGGCGTCGGATGAATTATATATACCCCTGGCGCACTGACGTCAGGGAAGAAGTGACAGCAACCGACGCCGGACCAGGACTTTGGAATTCAGGCTGACTGTGGGACCGCCTGATGACAAGATAACCCAAGTGTGATGACTGCAGCAGGGTAACACGATGAACATCTGTAGTTTCTGGTTGCTTGAGAGTTACTATTAAAAATATGCCTGACTAATCCTGTACCCTATACTATCGGTTTGGTTTGACTTGTTCAAAGGTAGAGAGGGAATTTATTCCTATGTTCCTTTTTAAGACCCTAAAACTCTTAAAAATGTAAGTATGTTTGTGTGTGTGGGGGGGGGGGGCAGAAAGTGCAACACATGGAAATTGTAATTTCTTCAATTTTTTTTACCACTTCCAGTCAACTGAAATTGAGTTTACTGTATCAATTTCCTAGAATGTGAACAGTAAAATATTCAGTTTGAATTGCATTCTGGCTGCTCACGTGGTTATCTTTGCATAGTTATTCTGTTGTAGCATAACTTGAACTATGGCATTTAATGCCAAACTTTACTTAACAATGAAAGAGTTCTCCGTTTCTTCTTAATGATGACTTCCCAAGCCTCTGATATGACCTAGTACTTTCTGTTACTAATGCTTACAGGCATAAAACTACGACAAATTATATAAAACAAATCTCATCCTCTCAACAACTGAATCATGGAAAAAGCATCTGTATCAGATACTTTTCAAAAATAGCAATACTACTGATTTAGTGAGCTCACAAAAATAAGACAAAATGAATAAGCTTTCATCTTCTAAAGAAAAAAGATGTCTAACTGCAGTGGATGTCATTATTTGCTCATGAGAATCCAACTTTTTTGCCAAATTGTACGTCAGACTGAAAGTACAAGCCAAAATTCGGACACTTGTGCAGTACACTGTTAAGTGATCTGACACTCTTGGTCATCTGTTCTCCATTGCAACTAATCCAAATCAAACAGGCATGTACACACTTCATGACACACATGTACTGAAACAGTACCAGCAGCTGTACCAGTGACGCCAGACCCCAAACATTGCACTCAATGTACTGACAAACACAGGGCAATGTATATGCCTCAATCAAGTGATTATGAAATCAATAGGAACCACAGAGTAAATTTTACTATCTCCACTTTGCAGTGCATAAAATTTGCGCCACACTTACAAAAGCATACCTTCACTCCCTATCAACACACAGCCATCCACGCCCGCATGACATATCAGTCAACTTTGAGGCTTTTCCAACCTCCCTGCAAAACACTGCTGTAATTGCTTTAGCAAATGAAAACGACTGATGGATGTCAGCTCGGGACTCCCATCCCTAGCTACTGGGCCCAGTCCACTGCACTTACACAAATGTCCCCCTAGCAGGGCAGGAAGCAGATAGCCTTACAAATTTGCCCCATAGTTCTTTTGCACACACACGCACATATATACACATGCACATGACTGGATAACCGTGATGCAAAGGCCACATTTTTCATAAAAAAAAACAAAAAAAAAACAATGACATATGGTTAATGTGGGCAAATCCATTTGTTCATTGTCACTACACGCAAGAAAAAACGGAAAACCCATTCTTATGACACCCGTTACCCATCACCTTCCCTGCACTTGTCAGCCCACAGCTGAAAATCTGACACCACTATACCCCAAGTAAGGCTTCAAGCCAGTGTCAGTCCAGTTTTCTTTTTAAGTCTTTGTGGATCCATTCAGGGCAGTTTGGCTGTATTGGCCTGAATGCATCAACAAAGACTTAAAAAAGTAAAAAGTTAAGGACATTGGGAAGCCATATAGCTGAAACACTTGGATGTCCTTAAGGGATTATTTGCATATATCCCATGTGCCTGTATTATAGGAAGTTTAAAGTACCACACAGTGAAAACTCTAGCTTGGCTAGATTTTTCTTGTAGTATTTTAACTTCATTAGTTGGCACAAAACTGAAATGTAATGCATGGCTGACATTTTTTTAAATCACAATCCAATGTCTGAAGTGCATACAGAAGTGCCTGGCTATGATTGCTAGTGGGGGTGAGAACTGTCTATTGAAAGTAACTGACCCCTTTTACGTTTTAAACAGTCAACAACTAGCTTTGCAGGGCTAGTGTATATGTAAAGTAAGACAGACTACTTTACTGTGATTACTGTGTGCTTGTGTTAAAATTGAAGTATCTGTAGGGCTGACCTTTGGTCAACTGGTGCCCTAGGCAAAAGGGCTCTCACATTGCCACCCCCAACACCAGCTGGTGCCCCCATCCTGATCTGTCCACACCATCCAGATTACCGGAAAAGTGCCCCTGCTAGAATGACACCCTAGGCAGCTGCCTAGTTGGCCTATACCTAAGGCCAGCGATAAGTATTTCTTTTTTTTTTTTTAACCATAATCATACATCTAAAGTGTGCACAGTCAGTAATGCGGTGGTAAATCATTATTACAGACACCTCCTCTAAGTAAGTAACTTTCATTATTGCTAAATAACAGTCAACTGTCTAACCCCTTTCTCGATCACCCACATCCCCCAGAGTCTTAATTTTTTTTTTGTCTATTCCTTCTAGCATGTCGAGGGATCAGTTGCTAGTGTCCTCTCCTGCTCAGCTGGTGAACCTGGGAATATTGAGGCAATGTTACAATTGCCTCATGTACACAGACAACCCTCTCCTCCTTCCACAAAACACAAATACATGCGAGAGATGCAACTATACAGCCAAACTGGAGGCTGAGCTCTCTCAACATAGGACTGGCAAGACCAGACAGGAGGAGAAGGTAACCACACACACCACATACCCAGTCTCACATAGTACTATCACAACTTCAAATAATACACATAAACACACAAAGACATACTCGGAGGCTCTGATCAAAAATCTACCAAAACAGCAGAGGCCACCAAAGCAGGCACCCAAACAACTACCACCTCAGGACACAACACATGCAACACATAGACCACACAGTCAGTGTGCCAAACAGTCACAGCCCTTAAGGCCAAACACAATGCCAGACACACTCGTCATTGGTGACTCCATAGTCAGACACACTGACGTCCCGCTCACCAGATTGAGTAAGGAAAAGGTCACAGTAAGCTGCTTGTCGGGCGCTAGAATCCGCCACATAACGCAAGCACTCGGGTCTCTCAACAGCAGGTACAAGTACGACTGGGTCATTGTCCACGCTGGTGTAAACGACCTGAGACGTACCTCCTTGGACTACATGAAAAGAGACATTGAGGAGCTCTTTGATTATGTAGCCCAGGCAGGTATGACTCTGACCTTGAGCAGTATCCTACCTTCACCAAGAATGATGCCACAATACAGAGATAAGATGATCAGCTTTAATAATTGGCTTAAACTCTGGTGTCATTCAAAGGGGATCCAATGTCTGTCTGCCTGGGATGACATGCTGGATAAGCCATGCTGCTTCGCAAGGGACGGCTTGCACCTGTCACCACTGGGCTTCCGGATATTGGCAAAGGCTCTTGCCACCCCCATAGTGCCTTTTTTAGGCAAGGCTCAAATTCTAAACCTACCACCCTAGAACACAAAAAAGGAAAAAAACTAAGGGTAATGCTGCTCAATGCCAGAAGTCTCAACCTCAAGATGCACGCACTCGAGGCCCTTCTCAGTATGGAGAACATCGATGTCTGTGCTGTGACTGAAACCTGGTTCAAGGCTCCTGAGAGCACCCCAGCACTATCAGGTTTTACCTTGTATCATGCGTTCCGGCCCCAAAATCCAGACAACACCAAGAAAGGAGGGGGGGTGTCCATATTCATCAAGGACACCCACACCTCAAGGTTGGTGGCAACGCACGATGCATCGGAGACCATCCAGGTGCAATTAACCATAGGCAAGACTGCTCTGCAATTTGTAGCATGTTACAGGCCACCCTCTCAAACTCAGGAACCTCACATAGCTTTCCTGAAAACACTGGAGGGGATAAATGTATCTCCAAACACCATCATACTAGGTGACTTCAACTACCCTAATATAGACTGGGATCACTACTCAAGCCCAAACACTCTAGCCCAAAGGTTCCTGGAGTTCATAAACTCAGATGCCATGGAACAACTAGTCACCATCCCCACAAGAGGTGAAAACATACTTGATCTCATCACGAACATGGGATCAAAATGTTCAACACCGGAAGTATACTCCTCACTGGTGAGATCAGATCATAAACTAATCTCACTGGAGGTCCTCATCCCGCCCCCACCTGAGATAAAAAAGACCACAGTGAAGAACTTCTCAAAAGCCGACTTCACACTTCTAAAGACTAGTGTGGTCACCTTTAAGGCCACCGAGCCGGCGGCAAACATTACTCAAGCCGCTGAATCACTTACAAATGCCTTCTACCAGCACCTACAGGACTGCATGGATCAGGCAATCCCAAACAAAACAAAGACTCTTTGTACCAAAGGCAAGCGTCCAGCCTGGTGGACCCCAGCCATAAACAAGCTCTACAACAAAATGAGGAAGCTACTACAAGATAGAGCAAAATCCTTAAAAGGTAAGACACCTTTGATCATTATAAGTAAAAAACTAAGAGCTCTCATAAAATCATCCAAGGCAAATTTTGAGAGAAAAATCGCTAAGGACTCAAAAGACAATCATAAGGCCTTCTTTAGCTATGTTAGACAATCATAAGGCCTTCTTTAGCTATGTTAGAAACCTGGGAGGAAACTCCCAGATATGCTCAGAATTAGTTCAAAATGATGTGAAAATTACTGAACCTACAGACATTGCCAACATACTGGCTGAAAGGTTCAGTGCAAACTTCTTCCCCCCCAAAAGGAGAGATATCTATAACAGAGGATTGTAGCCCCCCCAAACATCTCTAACGCCCAGGTGAGAACTGCTCTCTCCAAGGCGAAAAACACAGCATCCATGGGACCGGATGGTGTCCCCGGCTGTGTGCTCCACGAACTCAACGAGGAATTAAACCCGCAGTTAGGACAGCTGTTTAACCTTAGCCTCACCTCAGGATACGTACCCAAGGAGTGGCGCATGGCAACTGTGGTCCCACTTCACAAAGGCGGTGCCTCCACCGACCCTGGAAATTACCGTCCCATCAGCTTGACAAGCCTGATCTGCAAGGCCATGGAGAGGATCATAATGGAACTCATAAATAAAGACATAGGGAACTTGCAGACTTTGGATCCAACCCAGTTTGGCTTTGTCAAAGGCAGATCATGCCTTTTAAACTTGGTTGACTTTTTCGAAACAGTCACCAAGGCCATTGATGAGGGAAAGGCAGTCCATACAGCCTACCTCGACCTGGCAAAGGCTTTCGACACAATACCCCACTCGGGTATCATTGAAAAACTCATCAGCTTAAATGTAAACCCATACATCACAAGATGGGTTGCAAACTGGCTAAGTGACAGAACCCACAGGGTCAGAGTTGCTGGCGCCATGCCAGACTCAAAGCCGGTCACAAGTGGTGACCCACAGTGCTCAGTCCTGGGCCCACTCTTGTTCGGCATCTTCTTTTCTGAAGTACAAGCAAATACAGGAGGATTGTGGCTGACAAAGTTTGCAGATGACTGCAAACTGGGCGCCATAGTCAAAAACACATCTGACACAGATATCCTTCAGAAGGGTCTCACAGAAACGGATAACTGGTGCCAGAGCCATGGCCTAAAGTTAAACGCCAATAAATGCATAGTCATACCCTTCGGGAAAAACAAGGTTACCCCTAGCTACCATATAGGTGGCAATCCACTGAGCACAGAAGAAGTGATCAGGGATCTGGGGACCCAGGTTGACAGTAACCTATCGTTTGACACTCACGTTGCTAAGTAGTTAGGAAGACCTTCTACATTACCCACCTGATCATGAAGGGATTCACATCTAGATCAAGGGAGGTCATCGTCCCCCTGTACTCATCACTCATCAGACCAATGATTGAGTACAATGCCCCATTCGGAATGTATCTGACCCGACACCTGCAGCAGCTGGAAAGGCCCCAAAAGTTCCTCACCAAAAGGATAAAGGGTCTCAAAAATGTCTTATGCTGCCCGACTGAAAGAACTGCAGCTCTATTCAGTCGCTTACCGATTGCTCAGAGGTGACCTGTGCCTGACATGCAAGGCCATGTCAAACCCAGAATTGATGAACATGCTTCACCTCAAAAAATCTAGATCCCTCAGAACTACAAGGGCGGGAGACTTAAACCTTGACACGGTTATTAATAGGACGTGCTGGAGGGACAGATTCATCACCCAGAGACTCCCTATGCTGTGGAACAAAATCCCGGTACATGTGAGGCAGAGCACCTCACTGGCCTTGTTCAAGAGAAATCTTGACCAGTGGATGGGAGATCGCAGATATACCCCAGGGATTACCTCAGTGTCACTGCTTGACAGAGGCACAGCAAAATAATGGGCATAGTTTTCTTCAAAATAAAGGGGTGGCGAAAGCCACAAAACTCTGGGCTAGGCTTATAAATGCCCTTTGGCAGATAGCCTAGTATGAACCTATGAACAGAAGTAGTATCAAACACTGCATTGCATTTGGTGAAACTGGACTAAAGCTACTGGTGTGTGTGTGTGTGTGTGTGTGTGTGTGTGTGTGTGTGTGTGTGTGTGTGTGTGTGTGTGTGTGTGTGTGTGTGCATGCACCTGCAGTGTACTTAAAGTAACAAGTGGGCCATAACTGATTTTACTTTCCAATAACAAAACACCAGCACTACATTCTAATAGCTGACTATCTCTGGCTGTCAAGACAGCAATGGGATGTATGTAAAAACATCTGATCATTGGTACAAGGGTGCATTAAGAAGCACCATCATTTCAACCGCTCAATTCTGGTTAAGTTCTTGGCTATTACCTCTTCAGTGTGGTGTCTGCATGCCGTCCTTGTTTAACTGGACTTCCGCCAATTTTTCTGCACTGTGATATACTTTGCTTGTCAGGGGCAGTATCGTCAGGTCTGTACTGTGTTTTTTTTTTTTTTTAAAGATGATAGCACCAATATGTACTTGTCAACACAAAACATTGCTGGACACATACATAACTCTTCAGGGTAGTATTAAAAAAGATAACAGGTTTCCTTTCGAAAAGGTAAAACACAAAATGCATTAGAACATCCACACACTTAGATGGGTGTTCCCTTCACTCCAAGCTCTACAAATGGATTTGGAAAACTTAGTAGTGGCTTCTGCTGTGAACCCCAGGTAATTTAAAACAGTCACTTCTCAGGTGTGCAAAGAAGGCCACTCTAACTTGTATGGGAGGCTGTGAGCAAAGTCATCATGTGCAAAGGTCACTACAACTTGGGTCTGGGAACAGTGTGATCATTATTTTGTTAACTTTACAAACTTCAGAGGTGTGCACAGGTCACTAACTTGTATAGGAATAGTCTAGTGTCTAGACACAACAAATTAGAAACATTAAGATAATTTTTTTTCATGTTCCTTCCCAAACATCAAAATGCATATTCAGGTGGCTAACTTTTTTGTCAAAACTTTTTCAGATGATATAAGAATGTCATTTGGTCTTGATAAGTGTGCAAAAGTAACCTTTAAAGCAGGAAAACTGCAGTACCAAGAAAACATCAATTTGGGACAAGAATGTGATATAAAATAACTTGAGCAAGAGGGAGTGTATAAATATTTGGGAACTGATGAAGGATCAACAGTAAAATGGGAACAAATGCGAATAAAACTTAGTAAGGAATACTTTAGAAGACTTGAATTCTGAAAACAGAGCTGGCATCTAGGAAAAAAATCCAGGCTGTAAACCAATTTGCTCTTCCTTTCCTAACTTAGTTTTGAAGTGATTGACTGGCCCCAAAACGTGTTGGATAGATAGACAGGAAAACAAGAAGGATGCTTCATGCTCACCAAATGATGTATAAAAAATCAGGGTACACCAAGATTATATATTCCCCATCCCAAAGGAGGGATGGGCCTCCTTGAAATTGATTACATGTACAGATCCGCAAACATGGGACTCCACACCTGCCTGCTGACCTCACAAGCCCCAAATATAGTGAAAGTTTTGAAACATGAGAAGAATAAATTTAAGATGACTTCTTTGCTTAAATTAGCAGCAGCATATCTGTGTTAAGCAGGAATGGAAATCAAACCAGAACTAGATAAAAATCAGGTAGCAACTGAATCTGCCGAAAAAAAACAAAAGAATATAAGGTAAAGGACCAGATGAGAAGGCTTTCTCTCCTATTCCCTTCTATTAGCAAATAGTATCCATAACTGATCAATACTGTGTGTTTGTTAATTTAAACACCACAGTAGCCTACTGATACAAGGTTATCCTGTTTTTCCACCTGGCAAATGGTTAAGAAATGACTTACAGTTTCAGAGCAGTCCTTGGTCAATTGTGATTGTTTCTTAAACACAAACTTGTCTCTGCTTTGGCTCATTAGCAGCAGTACAAAGAACTGCCTGGCTCACACCCTTGTTCTCCCCTCCCCTTCCCTGTTTATTACCTTAAGACAATCCCAAAGTTAATAAATATTACCTGTGGCAGGCACCATTTTTACAACTACAGCCACCCTTGTCACTATCATATGTTCATTTATCAGTTAACTCTGTTACCTGATTGTTTCCAGTCCCCTCATAAGAGCAACTAACAGGGTCACTACCTGCTTCGCTCCCCACCCTGCCCCCTATTCCCTCCTGCCCCCAGTGATCCCACCTTTATTACACTCACAGACCCCTCCCATCTTTCCAGTAGCCAACCACAGCACTAACCCAACACTACCTCCTCCATCTTCCCACTACTATCGCACCTCCTCAACTAACATGTACAAGCATACCTTACCTATGCTCACAGCATGCACTCTCCTTGCATGTCTTACATCCAAACAAAGCTCCATCATTCCCCCACTCAACCACTACAACTGTACTACTACTCACACCACTCATGTCTCACCCTCACTCAGCTCCCCCCCACCAACTCAAGAAACATCCCTATACACCCCCCACATATTCTACCAACTATATAACTCAAGCATAAAGCATCCCTACAACTTTACACAGTAACCCTCCAACCATACCTATTACCCAAAGAGCACAATCATAAAGTTTCCCTTATAAACAAACACATTCAAAAACTGAGAAAACTAATAACCTCATGCATATCTAAACTAGCCCTAAGTGGAGATATCCACCCCAACCCTGGCCCTACCATCTCCAACCCCAATCCTCATAATCAGACTAGAAACCACAACTTCTCCCATATTACAGCCAATAGAAAGCCAAGTGACTTCCTTCTACTAAGCCTAAATATTAGAAGTATATCCAACAAAGTCCATGAACTCCATGCCACTATAGACTTGTACTCCCCAGATATAGTCATCCTGACAGAAACCTGGCTAAAACCTCACATTACCAGTGAGCAAATACTCCCCACAGGTTATGGCATACTAAGAGTAGACCGTCTAAACAAGAAAGGAGGCGGTGTAGCTGTAATATTTAAACAGCATCTAAACATCCAGATCTTAAAATCATCAGCTCCACAAATAGGCAATGAAGAAATAATATATACCAACCTCAAAATAAACTAAAACAAAACCATCAACATAATTGGATGCTACTTCCCACCTGGCCAAAACATCGCTCCACTAGAAAACCTCCTCAGCTGGTCTACCCACCATCTCCCCCAAGAAACTATCATTTTAGGTGATTTCAATATTGACTGGCAATCCTGTTCTGGCAACCATCCAACCCATCATGTAAGCCTTCATGGCTTCACCAGACTAGTCCAGTCGCCAACCAGGATAAATAAAAACTCCAGCAAGCACACTACCCTGGACTGGATACTAGTCAGTAAGAGCCCCCAGTCATATATAACAGGCTGCTTATCAGATAGCCTCAGTGATCACTCCCCAACATTCCTACTCAAAAAATACCTATACCAAGCTAAACCTGTCATCTACCGTCAAATACTTGAAAAACTAAACTTTAACCCACTCACATTCATCTCATCCATCAAAGAATGTAACTGGCATCCTCTAAAGTACCTCAGCCTTGATGACGCAGTTGAATTTTTTAGTACTACCTTCCTGAGCATCCTTAATTACCATGCTCCCATAAGACTTTCCAGAATCAAAGCACAACCCTCCCCATGGCTACAGAAAACCACTCTTAAGTCGGAAATGAAAAACCAGGATAAAGCCTGGGAGCACTTGCGCAAAATTAAAACCCCCTCAACTAGACAGAAATTCCTAGAACTACGCAATAGAGTCAAAAAGCTAATAAAACAGGACAAATTCCAATACTACCAGTCTGCCCTAGACTCCTCTCAACACAGCCCCAAACAATTATGGTCCTCCATAAACTCCATCCTCCACCCAGGTAAAGTCAGTACCCCTCCTCCTAACATCCCTCACTCCTCAGAAAATATTGCTACCTCATTCAACACGCACTTCACACAAACCATACTATCACTAGCTAAACAACACAAACCCCCTCCAACCCACACCTTCAACTAGTAATCTCCCCACTGCCTTCTCTTTTTCTCCTGTACCTACCTCCAACATAAAAAAAAACTCTTAACTAAACTTAAGCCCACCAGATTAGCAGCAGACAACCTCCCAAGTGAATACCTACAAATCGCAGCTGATGCTCTGGCCTACCCAGTATCCATCTTGATTAACCAATCTCTGTCAAAGTTGCGTTCCCACACTGTGGAAAGTATCACTTATAATTCCCCTCCACAAAGGCGGACCCACCACAGAACTAACCAATTACCGCCTCATAGCTATTCTCTCTCCACTCTCCAAAATACTAGAGAGATGCATACACTCTCAGGTCTCAGACTACCTCCTTATTAACAACCTCCTTTCCAGTACTCAGCATGGTTTCCGACCAAACCATAGCACCACCACTGCCTTACTCTCCTTTACTAACACTATCCTTCAGCATAAAAACCATGGCTATCTCTCCTCTGCTACTTTCCTAGACCTATCTAAAGCATTTGACATGGTCCCACACAAACAACTTATCTCTGTCCTCAATAACCTATCCTTCTCACAATCGGTCACCAACTGGTTTCAGAGTTACCTGTCTGACCGCCAACAATCCGTTGTATGGCAGAATGACACATCTCCCCAGCTACCTGTCTCCATAGGGTTCCCCAAGGATCCATCCTTGGACCCGCTACTCTTCTCTGTTTTTACCAATAATCTAGCCTCTGCCACCAAACATGGTACACTCATACAATACGCAGATGACTCGACCATCATCTGCTCAGCCCAGTCCCTACCCAAACTGCAAAAAGTCACACAGGAAGCCTTTTTCTCTGTTGAAACTTGGTTATCTGATACCCAATTAATACTCAACTCAAACAAAACTAAACTACTCATCTTCCAGCCCACCAAACATACTCAAAACAACTCTCACTTTAACATCACAGCAAAAGACAACACCACTATATACCCAACTGAACACACCAAATTGCTAGGAGTGGAAATAGACAATATTGGCATTCATATATCCTTGACCATAAAAAAGTCCACAATAAACTAAGAGCGCTATACAGAAATAAGCAACTTCTCACCAAAGCAGCAAAGATTTCAATAGCAAATTCCCACCTTATCTCCACCCTACTTTATGCCTGTCCAATATATACCAACCGAAGGCAATGCGATTTAAACAAGCTAGAGACCTGCTACAACAGAATCGCCAAATTCGCCACAGGGGCATCCTACCATAGTCACCACTGTCTCTCACTTGCTGAACTGGGCTGGCTTGAACTCCCTCACCTCCTTCAATGGTATCAACTCTCACTTGCCCACAAACTAGTAAATCATCCACTAAATGTCCCATCCCTCCAGAATCTACTCCAACCCTATCGCACCACCAGACCACTAAGATCCAGCAACAAAAATCACTTGCAGATCACTAAAGCCAATAACTCTGCTGATGAAGCACTATTCTCTTGCACCATAGCCAAATTATGGAACTCCCTCAGTTACCTCCATACCATCATGCTTGCAACTCCCACTCTAATTTCACCCTCCCCATCCAACCACTACCTTTCTTTCCACTCCACTAACTACCTTGATTATAGCAAGCTCAGATGCTCATAAGCCAGTACTTATTATACAGCAGGAACTTCTTGTAACATTTGTTAATGTCTGTTATGTACTTCACAGATAAAGATTCTAGTTGTCTACTGATGTACTATGTCCTTCATCTGTAAATATGTTGTAAGTAATTGCTATGTAAATTGTTAATCGCTATGTAATCCAATGTAACTACTGTCTGTTTATTTTAACTGTGGAGCTTTTCTCCCCAGGCCTCCACTGAAAATGGACCTACGTCCAGTCGGACACTCCCGGTCAACAAATGTAAATAAATAAAATAAGGCAAGAAATGTGGAAAAAGCATAAATATAGTTGCAAGCATAGAAAACTTCTGGAAGAACCTATTGTTGATCAAAAACCAACAGGAATGGTTAAGGAGAAGCAAATTCAAACCAAGAGATGAAAGGTTAATATTGGCAGCCCAAGACAGTGAGCTATGTACACGCTGGTTTACAAAGTCCATTGAACATGTGGGAGAAAGACAAATGCAGGTTTTATAAAACCGAATTGGAAACAGTCACACACACACCTCATTGCTGGGTGTGACATACTAATGGCAGAAGGACTGTATACCGAAAGGCATGATAATGTAGCAAGACTGTTGCGCTGGGGATTGTGCAAATATTATAGTGTTGAAATAGCTGAAAAACACTGGAAACATGAGCCACAAAGTATCATAGAAAATGATGAAGTTTATATCACATGGGATCACCCATTACCAACAGTTCAAAAGACAGATGCTAGAAAACCGGATATAGTAGTCCAATAAAAGAAGACAAAAGTAGCATTGATCATTAAAATTGCTACACCCAGTGACTGTAGTGTCTTAACGTAAAGACAAACAGGATCTGCAGGCAGAAATGAGAGCAATGTGGAAGAAAGACACCCAGACAGTTCCAATAGTAATTGGAGCAACGGGTCTTATAAAAAAGAATTTACAATCCTATTTAGATATGTTACCAATCCATGTAACCCTGTACGAACTGCAGAAGTCATTACTAAGCACATTGTGAGTGTTGGGAAGAGCACTTTTGGCCGACATCAAAGATTGAAACAATACTAATTTCATGCACTTTAATCGTACTTTGATTTAGGAATGGGGTCCATTCCATCATAGTATTAGAAACGCACAAGATTTGCAGAAATTAAAAAAGTGGCTATCTTTTGGGGAAGGAGGGGTAAGGAATTGTGCTGTTTGCAAGTGTCTAACAAGCCTCCCCCACCCGTTTTGCTCCAGTCTGACATCAAAAGGGTACACAGGCAGTGGCTTTCTTTTGCGATTAGGGTTTAAAATCCCGACACACGGATACTGTATAGACATACATCAGAAATCTGAAAAACTTGACTCTGGCCATTTGTGTCTTCACTTTCTTCTCAATCCAACACCAGAGGGATATACAAAAGGTGATTAGTGGTTAGGCAGGTACTATTCCCAGATACAATTAATGTATCTTTACAAGCATGTCATTTGATTCTATTGTGAACTACTAGTTACGTCAAATATTATGCATTGTATAGAACTTATTTCTTCCTTGAAAAAAGACTAAATTTGTCTCCTTACTATAAAAAGAAAAAAAAAATTGGCAGTGCCTTGTGCGACAGTGGCTGCATCAGCTTGAGTGAGAAATGTGCAGAATTTCTTTTACACACACACACACACACACACACACACACACACACACACACACACACACACACACACACACACCAGAAAAAAAAAACAGTTTCTGCAGCTTTAACGGAAGATCAAGTCACTTGTAGCAGAGACAAATTACTGGAAATTAAGGAATTATAACTTGTTGTGCGGCTGGATGGTCAGCCTGTTGTCTGCGGAGTCTGACAGGCCTACAACAACTTTCACACATAATGAGCTTGGAATTCTATCACTGCATGGCTCAAAATGCCTAAAACGGCTATTTGAAGTCTGCTTGTATGTAAATAACAAGCGGTGCAGAAACTGTGACACTGTACTGAGCCACTGCTCTGCTGACAGAGTTCTATAACAGTGAGAGGCAGACCCTTTTTATATTCCCAGAGAGTTCAATGGCATCATCATGATAGTAGTGTACATACCACCAAGTCCAAACAATGGTGAAGCTCTGACTACTTGGTATAACAATTTGTAACCTACAGAATAAAAACCCAGATTTTGCACACAATATTGCAGGCGACTTCAATAAGGCAGAGTTGAAGTCAATTGCTACAGGGGTGGGGTAACACCTTGGACAAAGTATATATCCATATTAAGTTGGCATAGAAAGCTAAGAAACATCCGCACTTGAGTAGCGCAAACCACCTTACCATTATGTTAATGCCAGTATATAAAACGGCTCTAATCAGAGAAAAACCCACTGTGAATCAAGTCAAAGTATGGCCAGATGGTGCAATCACTGCAATTCAAGATTGCTTTGATAACTGGAATATATTTAAAGAGGCTACTACAGTTAAACAGATCATCTTGGATGAATACACAGAAACAGTGGTGACATATATATCTAAATGTGTAGAAGACGTGACGGTGAATAAAAACATCATCATAACAGTAAACCAAAAACCATGGCTAACAGGAAAAGTATAAGAGCTTGTAAAAGAACGCAATATGGCATTCAAGATAAATGACAAAGATGCTCTTAGAGTGGCAAGGGCAAATCTGAAAAGAGAGATAAGGGTGGCAAAGAGGGCATATGGAAAGAAAGTACACAACCATTTCACCGACATGAGGGACTATGTGGCAGTGAATAAAAGCCATACTCAAATACAAACCAACATCAGCTCAATAGGAGGACTGCACAGATTTCCTGGATAGGCTGAACAACTTCTACAGCAGATTCCAGGAGAGGAACTGCTCCAAGGCAATGTTACTCCCTACAGATCCAGGCGAAGTGCTCATTCTAAACCAAGCTGAGGTGAAAAAGAGCCTGTGAGTTGAATCCAAGGAAAGGCTGTCAAGCCAACATCTTGAGTAAGGTGTTAAAGGACTGTGCTGAACAACTAAGCATTGCACTGACGATATATTTAATATCTCCCTCAGCCATGCAAAGGTACCCAAGTGCTTTGTAAACACAAACATCACACCACTACCGAAAAAAGCCACTCTCTCTAGTCTTGATTATTATAGAACTGTGGCCCTCGTGTCCATAGTCATGAAAAGCTTTGAAAGGTTGATCAAAAAACTCCTGGCAGCAAACCTCCCAACAGCACTGGATCCACTGAAATTCGCATACTGTGCAAATTGCTCCACAACAGATGCCATCTCTGTTGCACTATATCTGACAATGGCACAACTAGAAAGTAAGGACAGTTATGTCAGAATGCAGGTTATTGATTTCAGTTTAGCATTCCAATACAGTCATCCCACAACAGCTAACAGAAAACTTGTCCACCTAGGTGTTAATAACCACATGTGGAACTGGATCCTGGACTTTTGAAAGACCCAAAGAGTAAGTGTGGGCAAAAAATCCTCAAAGAACATCACTATCAACACAGGAGTAGCTCAGGGATGTGTGCCAAGCCCACTACTGTTTACTATCTTGACCAACGACTGTAAAGTCAGATTTAATACCAACCACATCACTAAGTTTGCAGATGATGCTACAGTTGTGGGCCTCATCAGAAAAGGAGAAGGAAAAGCTTAAAGGAAAAACAAGTTCTGACTGGTGTGCCAGGTATAATCTTTGCCTTTAAATGTCAGCAAAACCAAAGAGATCATTAATAGACTTCAGGAGAGTACAACCACCTCACTCTCCTCTCATGATAAATGGGAAAGTAGTGGAAAGGGTAAAGAACACAAACTTCCTGGGGGTCTACATAGCAGAGGATCTTTCCTGGTCAACCAATGAGTCACATATTAAAGAAGGCCCATCAATGCCTGCACTTCTGAGGGGACTGAGGAAAGCAAGCCTACCTCCCTCTATCCTCTCCACTTTCTATAGGGATACCATAGAAAGTATCCTAATGTGCAACGTCAGTGTGGTACAGGAGCTGTTCTGCTGCAGATCAGAAAGCCCTACAAAAGATAGTGTTGCCGAGAAAATAACGGGATCCAAACTTCCAAAGATAAAGGATCTGTACATGATGCATTGTTATGACAGAGCAACAAATATAACAAGTGATCTTACACACCCTGTTTTTGAACTGTTCACATGCCTGTCGTCTGACAGAAGATACCACAGTGTACACTGTAAAACAACCATGTTTAAAAACAGTTTCTTCCCTCAAGAAATTAGACTCTTGAACTCCAGTATTAATCTCAGGGATGCGAGATGCCGACAAATTCTTGTGATAACCAAATAGTGCAACAACAATAAAGACAACCCAACCAATTTATCAGTTTACAAGAAAATCATGTGCAATACAAATGCCAGATATTCTCATAATTTAGAGAACATGAGGATTACATTGGTTCCTTATTGCACCTGTACTTATTCAATCAGCTGCTATAGCAGTGTACAGAATAATTATAGTAATAAATAGTAATATAAATGTCTAAGAGAAAACTTAAAGGTTAGTACACTTTTCAAAGCATGTATAATTGTAAATGCCTTCTTAATTCAAGCATGATGCATGTAATTTCATTTAGACTGTGGTGTCTAAATGACGTTTACTTTGGCTTAATTTTTGTTCAGGCTATCACTGGATCAAAAGGTTGGGGAAAAAAGCTCTATAATCACCTCAGAGCATTTATTACCTCGTGACTTCTGGGGGCCTAATATCCCTCACACCCCCAGATTAATTTGGTTATGTCCTTAATGGTCATCACAGTGCAGTATTGGTTCGTGTGTTAAAACGATGCAGCAGAAGAATCAAAGAAAAAAAGTGAAACATAGCTTGAGCAAAAATAATAAAGAAAATGAGTACTCTCTCGCTAAAAAGTTGTTAAAAACAAAAATGCACCTCACTACGTCTAAAACCACCATGACACTAGGCCCCTGGACCCCCTGGCCTAATTCGGTTATATTCTCAGTTACTAGAATCCACCCTTGCCTAGTTAAGATATGCTGAATGAAGGAATACAGCGGAAAAAAAAATACTAAACATAGGTTCATAGGTTGTTACTACGCTATCAGCCCTAGGGCCTATACAAGCCTAGCCATAACAATTCCCTGGATATATCTTCCCACAATATTTACTTCCCTGGACCCCTGTCTAGCAGGGTGACTGACATGATCCCCGGGGTGAATTTCCTATCTCCCATCCAATTGTCAAGGTTCCTTTTGAGAGGGCCAAGGATGCACTCTGCTTGAGATGTACGGGCAGTCTATTCCAGAGTATGGAGTCTTTGGGTCAGGAACCTATCCCTCCAGCATGTTTTGTTCATTGTGATGACAAGGTTTAGATCCCTAGAGGGTGTTTCTCTGATGGATTGGGATTTCTTTAAGTGGAGCATGTCCAACAGCTCAGGGTTTGACATGGCCTTGTATGTTAAGCAGAGATCACCTCTGAGTAGATATGCCACAGAGTATAGCTGGAGTTTTTTTTTTAGACGGTCAGCATAAGGCATCTGCTTTAGGCCTGTGATTCTTTTAGCGAGGTATTTCTGTGGCCTTTCCAGCTGTTTCAGGTGTCTTGTGAGGTACATACCAAACAGGGCGTTTTACTCTGTAATGGGTCTAATGAGGGATGGCTACAGTGGGACAATGACATCCTTTTTTCTGGATGAAAAGCCCTTAGTGATGAGGTGTGCCACACGGAAGGATTTCCTGACTGTTGTGGTGATGTGGTTATCGAATGCGAGACCACATTCCACCTGTGTCCCCAAGTCTCTCATCACACTTTCGGTGTTTAGTGTACTTCCACCTATGTGGTAATTCATGGGTACATGGTTTTTCCCAAAGGGGATAACTATACATTTCTTAGCATTAAGCTTGAGCCCATGGCTCTAGCAGCAAGCATCTGTTTCTGTAAGGCCCGTTTGTAGAATATCCACATCATTTGGGGATTCAATAATGGCTCCCAGTTTGCAGCAATCTGCGAACGTTGTTAGCCAGAGTCCCTTAGTGTTGGCCTGTACTTCAGAGAAGTGGATGCCAAACAAGAGCAGTCCCAGGACTGAACCCTGAGGTACTCCACTTGTCACATGTCTGGAGCTGGATTTGGAGTTGGCTACTTTTACAGTCTGGGTTTTGTCATAAGCCAGTTGGCAACCCATCGAGTGATGTAGGGATTTATGCCCAGCTTAGTAAGTTTGTCTATGATTCCAGAGTGGGGGGATGGTGTCTAAGGCCTTGGCGAGGTCCAGCTAGGCAATAAGGTAAACTGCGAGAAAACGAATCGGGAGAAAACAGGTGCACCTGGTGGGGGGCAGCATGCAGCAAAGTGATTAGCGTAATCCTACTAAGACTTAGAAACACTTTTGCAGTGCTTTATCTGTAGAGTGCAAACAGTTGTAAGTGATCTCAATTTAAAACTTTGTAAAATACAACTAGCCAGGGCCAGCTTTAGAGCAATTGCATTTATTTGGCCCAAGAGGGCCCTGGTCCCCATTAGGGGCCCCATATTAGGTACAACAACTTGTGGCGCATGACATTTGCCTGACAAACACTACAGCAAAGTACAAGACATCTTTCAACTTGTAGTACTGCTCTTACAGTAGCTATAAGTCTTATTAGTGAAGCATGCTACATTCCCTGTCATGAATTGTAGTTGTGGCTAGTCTGTTAGTACTAATACTGCAGTTTCGTACCATTTGTGTGCCTCAGATCACTAAATGCTTGTGAGTAGTCAGTTACTGATGCAGAGTACTTAACAGAGTTTTCAATACCAGAGGTCAGATTAATAATCTAGTTTTGTGCACAGCTTCAGTTACTACCATGCAAGGTAGTAAGACAAGGTTTAGAGGACTGAGAACCGGTATTATGGTTTCTTTTGCTGACATGGTTTGTACGACTGGTTGCTAATGAATAAAAAGCATAAAAAAATAACTGTAAAATAGAAGTAGTCTCACACACCCTTGAATATTTGCTCAACCAGTACAAAACAAAACATGAGTAAGTACAAATGAACAGATACTGTGATGCAAAATAATTTCAGACCATTAAGACTAGTACCACAATGTTGTCATTACAGTGGCATGGCAGAAAAACACTTCCCACTGTCAGACAGGAGCGAAATAATCCCAGAGAACTGAAAAGTAATGTATGTGGGGGGCAGAGGTGGACAGAAAAATTATTCTACTTGGACAAAACAGAAAAAAAGAACAGAAGCAAACTTTTCTTTACTCAAATGCACTACAGGGTATCACCATTTCAGAGTGACATATAACACGATGATGGTGGGGAGCGGGACAAGTAGAAACTTAAGTTAGATAATAAATAGACTGGATTGGGGAGTAGTTTTAAGGGAAGTATATTAAAGAAAGATGAACAAATTATGGGGTCTTATATGTTCTCCCTACATGCATGCCAGCTTCTGTTAGGCACCCTAATTTCCTTATACTTTACAAAACATGCTGTTTTTATTTGCTACTCAACATTACCCCTGCATATAATCTTTATTGTTGTCCCTGTGACCTGAGATATGCCTGGAAATAATCCACAAGCATTGGTTCACTTAACAAGTTTAACAAATAAGTAATAAACTTTTGAGAATAACTGCAATTAGGATACTACAAGACCATGATGTTTCTAAGGAGAAGCTTGAGAATATTATCATTGTTAACAATTTCCAGGAATTTTGAGTTTTATGCAGTTCTGTGGAAAAATCCTGACTGCAACAAGGTAAGAGAATTTACTGGGGAAGGGACTCCCAACAATTCAGAGAAAGGATACAAGGGGATCAGAACCCCATAAAAAGGATAATATGACAGGAGAATATATAACGCAATTTAAAAAGTGGTCATGCTCCTTTATGACCACATCCCCACAACCATCAAGCCCATCCTCACTGACTCATTCATCCTTGTCATGCTGGCATCAAGGACACAGGGCAAAATAAGTGACAGTCAAGTATTGTGAGGAGTCAGAAGATTTTACCAAGTTTCTCATGTCGTCAGCTTACTCCAGTGTAGCACAGTCTACCTGCTTTTGTCTGCAGCACCTTCCAATGACAATGGTGTGTGTAAAGTACTTAAGAAAAATAGCTTACTTCTGTTCTAACATTTTTTGACAAAATATATACTGATAAAAACATTGTTTTAATACACTACAGAGCAATAGCATATATTCCTAATACCAAAGTTGAAAAAAAAATCTTAAATCCAAGAGACCAGGGGATTTGGGGCAGCTGGGGCCCCACAAATCCCCAAGGCTTCCACTGCAAGTAGTTATTATTGCTATGTACATGCATTTCAAGACTTAACTGCTAGATTTCCATTTGCTGTTTTAATACTAGTTTAATTGAGCACCACGTTTGGATTAATTTCTTGCTAATCCATGCATATGGAGGAGAGTTGTCCCGTCCATTAACCACATGCTGCTTTGCACATTTATACAATGTGTAAGCCAGCCACCTCCACACGTATGCTCATGTAACTGAAATGTTGCAGGGCTGTGGTTTGAACTGTAACAAGTGCCTATATCCCATAGCACAAGGATCTTTTGCCAGTGTATACATATGAAAGGACTTTCTGCTCCCCCAATACTTTTATGCATCTAAACAAATATAATTACCAAGTGGCAGAGATGGGGTTAAAGAAGTCTGCCACCCCAGGATTACTACTTGTCCATTTTTACACAGAACAGTCCCCATATGGACTGTGTCTTGCATGGCAACTGTCCTGAATTTAGGAAAAAAATGTATATACATTTAAGTTTACTATCATAGTTACAGACAACTTAAAATTATATTAACATCAGAAACAACTCAAATTCTAAGCGACTGAGCTTTTATTTTAGCAACAAACGGAATTCCAGTCATTTGCACTAGTTACCAGCATGGTTTCCACATCAACTCCCCGCTCCCATATACTACACGGGACTACAGTGTCACATAACACAAACCTCAATTAGATACTATGTTCATACTGTTGGGTTTGATCTTTGAAATCTTCTTTAGTGGGCGGTTTGGCCTGCAAAATGAAATTCTTCCCTAAAAAGTTCGTTTGGACACTAGAAAAGGTGGCAACTCTGTCAATCACCACACACACTCATAGTGCAGTAACAGATTTTTTTTACTTTTTATGTACAATACTGAAAACATTATGCCACTTAAGTGTACAACTTAAAAAAAAATATCTAAAAATAATCAGAGACACTTTTAAAATATTAGCTCTATTAATCTGAGACATTGACCAAACAAGATAATATGAATTACTAAACAGTTTCTGAAGTAAGAAGTTGGCGATGTTGTACTTTACTGGCTCACCTTCAGTTTTGCACAAGAGTGGGTGTGGTCCAGATGATTGACAAGCGTACCCGGATATGAAATAAAGCATGATTGGCTTGCCATGCACATTAGCCACTGACATCATGCATACAATCCAACAGCCAACAGGCGTGCTTACAGTTAGTAAAACAAGTTCATCTATTTCATTGTGTGCATCATGCTAAGGGCTAACATGCATAGCAGCCAATGTCTAAATATACCCTTCCTTTGCGCGAAGATTTAACGTTATTGTGTCATGCAGCATTGCACTACTCTTGCTGGTGCTAATGGAAGGCAGTGGGTCCTGTGTAAGCCGTAGTCTGTATATCCAAGTGGCGGGGGGTGTGGGGGGGCACTGCACCCCCACAGGAGTCAGTATATCCAAGTGGGGGCACAGTGCCCCCACAGGGGTGCAGGAAGCTTGCCCACTGCAAAAGCAAGGGGAAAACATGTTACTGCTGTTTCTACTACAAGAAAGGACGTGGAAATCATGTTAAGTTATTCACGCCTTTGACATTCTTTTCTGGCTGGAAAACCACATGTTTGCTATTCATGAGAACAGCGACACATCAACCAGCTGGGGCGGGGTTTGGGCAGTGCTTGCTACTGCACATTTGGTGAGCCAGTCAAGTGAAATATCACTGAGAAGTCTATAACTGTAATTATTGTCATTAAGTATAATCCACTACATTTTCCCCAAAGTCGCCAATTTTAGGAGGGATTAAGAGGGACAGGACTAAAAGAGTAAAAATCAGGGACAGTTGAGAGGTGTACATTTGAGTCTGCCCTCTCTCTGATGTTCATTGTGTTACACTGCTGCAGTCATCACACTTGGGTTATCTGCCGTCAGGCGGTCCCGCAGCCGGCCTGAGTTCCAAAGTCTTGGTCCGGCGTCTGTTGCGGTCGCTTCTTCCCTGACGTCAGTGCGACAGAGGTATAAAAGAGGCAGCCAACACCATTTTCTTCAGTCTTTCTTGCCGCGCGGTGCCCGAAGCAGAAGCAGTTCGCAAGTGCTGGTCGGCCGATTCCTGAGATTTTCAAATCGAATTTCAGACCAAAGTCTTCAATAAAGCTAGGTTCCCTGTTGGGGAATCTTTTCTTGCCTCAGACCGATGTCAGACAAAGTTAATAATTGCATTTCTTGTCGGAAGCAAATACCTCATAAGGATTTTCATTCTTATTGTATTCCTTGCCTAGGCCCAGACCACGACGTCACAGGTTGTCGGGTTTGTGCTAGGTTTAACAAACAAATTATTAAACGTCGGTTTGATTTCGCCCGACATTATTTTGGTAGAAAATTTAATTACACCATGCTGTCAGAGCAACCGACGACCGGGATGCATAAAAAGCACAAAGATAAGGACAGGCAGCCGAGACCCAAACTAGACACTGAGGCCTCTGCTAGGTCAGTCACCGGTTCTCCGGTTTTCAGTGAGGCGCCTACGCAGTCCCTGACGACCGGTGATTTAGAACCCCAGGCTGCATCCGACTCCCAAGCGGAGATTGCTGGGCCTCCAGAGCCTTTATCTTTAGGCCCTTCCGACCCCATTGCTGAAGGGGATTCCAGTGTAGTTGAAAGGCCTTCAGTTGCTGAAGGTGTCTTCAGACAGACTACACTTACTATAAAATCCTATGCAAAGCTGAAAACTCCTTTAAAAGTAAGGAAGCCTGTACAGCAGTCTCCAGTATAAGGCCCCATCCCTAAGAAACAGATGTTTAAGATGGCTGAAGACTTAATTACCCTAATCAGGGGTTCCCATTCCCCCTCCTGACAAAAGGCCTAGACAGGAGGAGGACTACGCTTCGTCTAACCAGGCTTCCATTTCCTCAGATTCTTCTGAGGAACAGGAATACTCCTTTCCCCCTTATGAAGACTCTGATGCTGAAGAGTCTATTCCTTCAGCATCTACCCCAGAAGACTACTCTTTTGGGGAAACTTTACATACCATGAGGGAACATTTCCACTGGGAAGGCCAGGATTACTCTGATTCTAAGAAAAGGCTCAGAGAGTTCCTTTTACTACCCCAGCACATACCCCTTGCTGTTCCACCTGTGTTAGACATTGTGGATGATGTTTATTCAGAATCTAGCCTTAACCCAGATTCATTACCTCCTGCACCAGCCAAACCAGACAGATACTACAGAGTCCCTGACTCACACAAATTCCTATATAAAAGCCCTGTTGCTGACCCAGAAACCATTTCCCAGGGTCCCAAAGGGGTTAAGGCTTCTATTGCAAATAGTCCTGTACCCTCTGAAAGGGATTCTAGAGCATTAGATAGATGGGGAAAGAAAGTATATACCTCAGCGACTCTAGCTATGAGGGTCTTAAATTGCCAGTTTCACATGTTGAAATATCAACAATATTTGATGTCTCAATTAAAACAAAAAATGCTCACACATACCAGAGCAGCCCTATTACAAGGAAATGCAAGATTTGTTGCATGCAGCAGAACAAGTGGGAAAACATACTTTGCAATGTGGATTTGAGTCATTGGAAGCTTCTTGTAGAGCAGCAGTAACAGGGTCTGTCATTCATAGGCATGCTTGGTTAAAAGAACAAACTTTACCTGATCATGTTAAAGCAAAATTATTGGATGCACCTTTACAGCAGGATGTTTTATTTGGTGTGAAAGCAGAAGAGGTTTTAAAGAAAATGGAGGATAAGGCAAAATCTATGCAGACGGTCAAGGATTTTTTACAGGTTCAACCCCTTCATTTCAGCAGAAATTGGCCAACCAAAAACTGGTCCTTTCCAACTTCTGACAAATCACAGAGTGGCAAATACAGATGCCCAAGGGGCAGAGGACAGCCAGAAGGCTCTTACAAGCCTCGACAATGGGGTGCCACAACCCAGAAAGGAGGAGAAGAGGCAGGTCCCAAACTTTCAGAAGACAATCACAATGACTTACCCCTCAGACTGCCAAGCAAATCCCTCTTGGCAGCTCCCTTGGGAGGAAAACTTGCACTTTTTGCAGGCAATTGGCACATCATCACAAAAGACAAATGGGTCCTAAATATTGTAACTGAAGGATACAGGTTCCACTTTCACACTTTACCAAGGATAAAAGGAATGCCAAATCTGCCACCAAATCAATGGGCAGAGGCTCAAAGACAAATTACAGCTCTCATGGACATGAGAGCCATTCAACAGGTTCCTACACAGGAGCAAGGACAAGGATTTTACTCTACTCTTTCTGGTTCCCCGAAAGGACAAAGCCTGGAGACCCATTCTGGACCTTTCAATTCTAAACACATACCTGGAAGTACCCAAGTTCAAGATGCTCACACTACAGCAACTTCTTCCCATGCTGGGCAAGAAGGCTTGGCTAGTAACGTTGGACCTCAAGGAGGCATACCTGCATGTCCCTATCAGACAAAATTGCAGAAGATACCTCCGATTTATAGCAGGTTCAACTCATTACCAATTCCCTGCACTGCCCTTGGCTTGCCTACTGCGCCCAGGGTCTTCACAAAATGCCTGGCACCAGTAATTGCATACTGCAGACAAAGAGGAATTCAAATTTATCCATACCTGGACGAGTGCCTTATTCAAGCAGAAAGCAAGGACATTCTTTTAAAACATCTGGTGTTTTGTAAAAAACCTACTAAGTTGCCTAGGGTACACAGTAAACAAAAAGAAGTCAAAACTAGTGCCCTCACAAGACATAATATTCCTGGGTGCCAGCTTAAATACAACGGCCCAGATGGCTTATCTCATGCCAGACAAGCAAGGACAACTGACTCAGTACTTCAAAATGATGGCAACAAAGACCCAACTCCCTGCAAGAAAAATTCTGCAGGCCTTGGGATTCATGGCATCTTGCATACTACTAATTCCATTTGCCAAACTGCATATGAGGAAATTACAATGGTACCTGAAAAGCGTATGGACTCAACACAGCCACAGCTTGGAAACAATACTACCACTCATTCCCTGCCTTCAACAGGAGTTTCTGTGGTGGGCTCAGACATGTCACCTCAACAAGGGTCAGCCTTTTACCTTACCCACAGCCAGGCAAACAATAACAACAGATGCATTGGATTATGCCTGGGGAGCACACATGGCAGGACAGTGTATTCAGGGCAAATGGTCTGCAGAACAAATGCATCTCCATATCAATCAAAAAGAGATGCTAGCTATACAAAATGCCCGAACAGCTTTCAAGGGCCTCCTACATCCAGGACAACTTCTAATAAAGACGGACAACACCACAGTGATGTGGTACATAAACAAACAAGGGGGCACACATTCCTACCCCCTATGCAGGCAAGCAATGACCTTGTGGAACACAGCTCTGACCTACCAAGTTCAACTACAAGCACAATTCCTGCCAGGGAAGAAAAATACATTGGCAGACTAAGCAGAAATATCATGGATCCTCATGAGTGGAAACTAGATCCACAAGTATTCACAATGATAACTCAAAAATGGGGGAGCCCAGACATAGATCTGTTTGCCTCCCCCCAAAACTACGAACTACGGAAATTTTGCACAAGGACATACCACACACTAGCTTGGAAAGTGGATGCCCTCTCATTCAGTTGGAAAACATTAACAGTGTATGCCTTTCCTCTACTGCCTCTTCTGGCAAAGGTGCTTCTGAAAGCCAGATTAGAGAGGCCACAAATAACTCATTGCTCCAGACTGGCCACGCCAACACTGGTATCCAATATTAAGGAACATGGCTCAAGGCCCACCATGGATCTTACCCCAAATTCCTCACCTGCTGACTCAGCAAAACAATCCGATTCTACACAGTCAGCTCAAGACTTTAAATCTGGCTGCATGGCAGATTACCTAAACAACCAGTCAACACTTCTCTCTAAAGCTGTTATGGATGTCTTTCTGGAGGCCAGGAGACCTAGCACCAGGAAAACCTACTCAGACAAATGGAAAAGATTCTGTGCCTGGAACCAGGCTAAAGGCCAAAATCCTCTTGTCCCAAATATTCCTCAGATTCTGCAATATTTAACTGAGATGTTGCACAAAGGCCTTTCCTTTTCATCTATTAAGATCCACGCTTCAGCTATTTCAGCTCATTACAACACGGATCCTCCTATTTTTTCACATCCATTACTAAGACAGTACCTCAGAGGGGCTAAGAACATAAGACCGCCCCAGAGAGCACCAACACCAACTTGAGACCTCAATTTTGTTTTGGAAAAACTTACACTACCACCCTTCGAACCAGCTTTTTCAGCCGATTTACAATTTTTATCATGGAAAACTGCCCTGCTGCTAGCAATAACTTCAGCACGAAGAGTCTCAGAGCTACAGGCCCTAATGGAAGTGGAGCCTTTCATAATTTTTCATCAAGACGGAGTCTCTTTACGAACTAACCCTTCCTTTATGCCAAAGGTGGTATCCAGTGTGACTCTAAACCAATCCATTAATTTACCCACCTTTTATCCAAAACCCCAGAATAAAGGGGAACGGCTCCTACACTCTTTGGACATTCACAGGCAATTACGTTTCTACTTGGATAAAACTAAGGCTTTCAGAAAATCTGACCAACTCTTTGTATCCTATGCTGCAGGATCACAAGGAAAGGCCATCTCAAAAGAGACCATTTCAAAATGGATAGGACATTGTATCCGTTTCTGCTACACACACCATGGGAAACCTGTACCTGGTAACATTAGGCCCCATTCCACCAGGGCTACAGTAACATCAGTAGCCTCCCTCAGAGGGGTACCAACCAAGGATATTTTGGAGGCTGCAACTTTCAGTGCACACCTTCACCAAGTACTACCACTTACCTCTATATTCAAAAACCAGAGCTGGCTTTGCCACTGCAGTTCTGCAGGGCCTACTAGCTTCTTCAAACCCTGTTTAGTACCAGCCGCCCAGCCTTCGCTTTGGGATTCAACCCAAGTGTGATGACTGCAGCAGTGTAACACAATGAACATAGTACAGTTTTGTACCTACCATAAATGTAGATGTTCGAGTGTTCACAGTGCTGCAGTCCAGGTTACCCTCCCACCATCCCCTCTTCTTACCTAGGTTTTATCTATACCTCCCTTTTTATACAATCTATATGATGTATTTCTATATGATGTATTTGCTTACAGCTGCAGCTATTGTTTTCTGCTTATGTATTTTACTTAGGAATATGTATTGCCTTCCTGTTTGGGGGCACCTGACATCTGGGGCAAGAAAAATGGAAGAAAATGGCGTCAGCTGCCTCTGTTATACCCCTTTTGCACTGACGTCAGGGAAGAAGCGACCGCAACCGATGCCGGACCAAGACTTTGTAACTCAGGCCGGCTGCGGGACTGCCTGACGGCAGATAACCCAAGTGTGATGACTGCAGCAGTGTGAACACTCTTAACTTCTACATTTATGGTAGGTACAAGACTGTACTTTATCTAGACTTATAATCTGCAGATTAATACCCCAGTATTTACCCATGAACCTATAGGCAATTGGCAGTTTAACATACATTAGCTTTAATCCCTTATTACGTACAGCTACACATTTTACTCGACTATATACCCCATTGACATGACTTGACCTATAAGTTTTTTTGGGGGGGGGGGTGGTAAAGCTAGAATCTTGGAAGCACAATTTATTCCAAAAAATTAAACTCTGGTATCATTTTAGGCGGGAAATTGAGCCAGGTGGTTAACACCCCATCTAACGTGATGGAAAAGTGTCGGTGTCAGCCTTACACAGCACTTGGATGGGGTTCTCAATGGAAAAATAAAGCTGAGCAAAGCCCGATAGGGATACCACCACTTTGGGCAGTTGTGTTCTGTGAAAAAAAACTAAAAAATGGCAAATATCCCGAGATTATATTTCTTACATTTTCTTTAGTAGTTGAATAGAAGTTATTTTGTACCTGGAACACACAAATGTTATAAGAAATAACATAACTGGTATAAAAACTGCATTTACCCGGTTCTGCACGCCAGGCAGCGCTGATTAGCTAGGGTATAACTATTCCCGGCTCCACAAAGTCTCCTCTTCAATTTTTCCCTTGGAACTAGACAAACTTTCAACTTAAGCACTCAAGCCATTCATTTTTCAGCCCGGCACTTGCTCAAAACTCATAGCAAACACTTATAAACCCTAGCACTAGACCCCCCCATACTGTACAGAAGGACAAGGCTCTCTATTCGACCTTACTAGCTATTCACTAAAACAATTCACTGTACCTATCCAGGCATATCCAAAGGGCAGTTTCAGGTGTACTCTCCAGTCCAGCTGGTGAATCTGGGCATTTTGAGGCAATGTTATAACTGCCTCATGTACACAGACAACCCTCTCCTCCTACCACCAAACACTAATACATGCGAGAGATGCAATTATACAACCAAACTGGAGGCTAAGCTTTCTCAACCCAAAACTAGATCACAGAGTCAAGAGGAGAAGGGAAATACTGGCATCACACCATCAGTCTCACACAGACCCCATTAAACTAGCCCCGGCAAAAAAAAACACATAAATACACAAAAACATACTCTGAGGCTCTAAAAATCTGCAAAAACAACAGATACCTCCAAAGCAGACATCCAAGCAACCTCCACCCCCCCCCCCAACACAAACCATGAAACGCATACTTCACAAAACCAGCGTGCCACACAATCACAGTCCTTAAGGCAAAATAACATACCCAACATACTAGTAATAGGTGACTCTATAGTCAGGCACACCGACGTCCCACTCACTAGGCTGAATAAGGAGAAGGTTACTGTTAGCTGCCTGTCTGGTGCCAGGATCTGCCACATAACACAAGCACTCGGGTCACTCAAGAACAAATACATATACGATTCTGTCATTGTCCATGTTAGTGTGAATGACCTGAGCCGTACCTCCCTGGACTACATGAAAAGAGACATGGAAGAGCTCTCTGATCACGTAGCCCAGGGTGGTATGACCCTGACCCTGAGTAGCATCCTGCCCTCACCAAGAATGATACAATTGTATAAAGAAAAAAATTATCAATTTCAACAATTGGCTAAGTTTCTGGTGTCATTCAAAGGGGATCCAGTGTCTGTCCACCTGGGTTGACATGCTCGACAAGCCACGCTGCTTTGCTAGAGACGGCTTGCTCCTGTCACCTTTAGGCTTTCGAATACTGGCCAAGGCTCTTGCCACCCCCTAGCAACTTCTCTGTTATAAGCTCTCCTTACATAGTTTGATTTTAAGTTCTTTCAATAAAATCGTGTAGGGATTCACTTGTTTCAGTCATTTTATTAAGTACCTTTCAGTTCAGTTTGGTGTTGTGGTAGCTAGATTTATTAATCCTCAACTTAACATTTAGCATTTTATGTTATTGCCATCAAGTCAATTTTGAGTAATTCTGTAGGAGAACAAATTCATAGACTCTGGATATGAGCTGTAAGTTGCTTCCCTCTGAGACTTGGAGCATGTATAACCATTACATTATAACTTTATACTATCAGAATGTTTAAAAATGTGTCTACCCTTCTGTGAAAAAGTTGGATATGTGGTGCACCTCAGCACTGTGCACTGACTTATTCATAATTAAGACTCATTATATGCTGAAAATATTTTTAAATGCTACTCTCACTGTACTACCTCCACTATTGCATAATTAACTGCACGGTCCCAGAGCAGTCTGCTTCTGAAAGTACCTAGAGTCAAAACTGAGTAGGTCCCCTCTATCTTTACCTCTCTCTGTCACACATATGCAAGTAAACTGCATTTCACTTTTTAGAATTTCTTGGTGAAAAGAAAGCCCCAAAAAAGAAATAAGTGCAACTGTTTACATAGGTGAGGAGAAGTTACTGGTAGTGCTTTGCTGTGGTATATGAAATAATAGAATTACTTGTGTGTGTTTGATTCATGTGTGTATATTCATACACATATGTTCTTATACAGTGTAATTTAAGTATGTTAAGTAATGATGCAGTGCTGCCTTTTCTGTCTGAATCAATAGATGGGTTATTGAATCCAACTGAATGTGACTTCAGTGGCATTTTTTAAGCTGTTTCATCCAGGGCTCCGGTTCCTCCCCTACCCATAATTTCCTCTTGTCCCTATGATGCCCCAGATCTCATTTGCCACCTGTTTGGATAAGACGTAATTCAGAAGGCTCATTGCTTGCCACAGATAAGACGTAATTCAGAAGGCTCATTGCTTGCCACAGATGAGTGGTTCCTTTGACTTTTTCAAAATCTACCTTTTGAAAAATGAAGTATTGTGTATCGATACGAAAGTGCTTACATTCTTTTTTTGTTTTATTAAAAGTGGTTTTTATTGGATCCATTTGCCTCTGCCGTTTTATTTGTTGTACTGTTGAAAAATGTTTATCTTTCTGTCTCTTACTGCGATTATCTTGGGTAGGTAGTCTACTGTTTTCAACTATTTAGAGTTGTGGAAAACTTCATCCCACTCTTTCTCTGCTACTCTTAATTTTTTTTCTTTATATCTTGTTTTTCTGCTTAGTGTTGATAGGGTTTGATGCAAAGTAATAATGCATGCTGTAATACCATAGTTATTTTCTGGCTTTTGGTCTATTTTTAGAGTTGAGCATTGACCATTTTTTTTCTTGCTCTGACTGAGAAGGCCTTTAAGTTTGAAAAGTGTAATGCTTATGGGCGAAAAAAAAAAAAAAAAAAAATCCCCATATCAAAGACCCAAATACTTTGTGTCTGTTTAGGGTAGACCATTTAGATGCTGATTGCAAGTCCTGTGCTCCCTTCAGAGCCAGGTCTCTGATAGACAGAATAAACTGTCTGGTTCTCAAAGGTCTCCTCCCTCCCCAAGCAGGAGATTTGATGCCTTCAGCTTCAGCATCTGGTTCTCCTTCTGTCTAAGGATAAAGAGAGAGAGAGAAGCAAGGAAAAGGAGAAAGAAAGAGAGCAGAAGGGAACTCCAAGTAGATCCCTGGATTCTTCTTGTGCAGCACTGAAGAAACCTGTACACCGATCCGGTGGCATTACAGTAGCAGGTTTGGATCTGGTGGCATCTTCATGTTTTTATTTATTGAGAAGCCTTTCAGAGGCTGACATTTCCAGGATGATGTGTAAACATCTTGGGACAGAAATTCAGATGGAGTCCTTCCTGCGTCTTTCCCACCAGGAGCTCTGGATCTGGTCTCTAACATGCTTATTGTTTTCTCTTTATCTGGTCTGCCCATTGGATTCAGTGCCCTTTGCTCTGAGCAATACCTGCAAGAGGTCCTTGTTGGAGCCAATAGTCTGGTTGGCTTGGACTCAACAGTTTCCTGGATCCTTTTGACTCCAACACTGTTGGACTGTGAAGTATCTTGGAGCTGAGAGGTTGGGGCCAAGGTATGGGTGTCTGGCTCAACTCTGAGGTTATCCGAGCCATTTCTACCCCAGGTGCTTTGGCCGTGGACAGCTAAGCTCCAGATTTGGCTTCTGAGCCTCCTGCTAGCAAAGGCCACAAGGAATGGACTTGGAAGAAGCAGCATCTGAGCTGCCATCAGGAGTTACTCAGTTGAAGATGTCGACTTTGTGAAATGGAATGGTCCCCAAGAACCCCTCAAATTAATGGAACAAATAGGGGGTTGGTCCACCAAATGCCCTACCAGAAGGAATCTGTTTCTCAAGGCTTTTGGGGCTGGCTTAACTAACTCCTGGTAGTTCTTTCAGCTACTGAGATCATTGATTTTGGTCTCACAGCAGGAAACTGATGTGGTGGTGCCATTTCCAGAAAACCCAACAACATTCTTGTATCTTCCAGGAATATGACATATTGGAGCAAGAGACCCCCACCTGTACTGGCCATGGTAGTTACAGCAGTTACTAAGAAGTAACTTTCTGATCGCATCTCTGTCCACCCCCCCGAACAGAGTTCAGGGAGCTGGACAGATTTGGAAAGTGGACTTGCTCTTTAGCGATGTTTGCTGTTAATCTGCTGAACTACCTAGTCCATATGGCTCGTTTCTAGAGGGACTCGACTAAGGAACTCTCCACTTCCCTCTCAAGTAATTTGCCTGTCAATATATGTAAAACTGTGGAGTCGCAGCTTTCTAACCTTCAATCGATGTCCATTGTATCCATGCAACTGATCTCTAATGCAGCTGATGGCACATTGAGAGCAGCAATCAGTGGCTCTGGTATTCACTGGAGTGCCTGAATGAGTGTCTGATTTTGTGGAGAGCTTCAAGATGCCCGTTGTCAATGCAGCCTTTGATGGTTTGATCCTCTATGGGCTGAAGGTCAAAGATATGCTCACTAGAAATGAAACAGATGGAAAAACTGCTCTAAGCATATGTTTTTCCACCCATCTCAAGGATGTTTTTTTTCCTGGAACCAGAAGGGTGGAAAGAATTTATAGTTTCATAAATCCTAGAATTTTTCTTAGGATTCTTCTAGTGACAGCCCCCTCCCCCCCAGGGCAGAGGGGCAAATAACTTTAATAAACGTCACCTCAGGGGCTCAGGCAAACCACAGGAACTTGGTATTTTTGGTCCCTTTATTGAGAAACCTTTCTAGCACTCCTGAATGTTGGCCTAACCACCACAGTCTGGAGGCAGTTGGGAGGTGCTTCTCTGCATCCTCATGCTTTGCTAGCCATTCTTCAAGATTCTTAGGTGCAGAATATAAGCACCAGAGACTGTTATTCCCTTTACTTCCCCCACCCCCAGCAAACAAAAGGAAAATCCCTGACATTCCACTCAGAGGAAATTAGCAGTAGGAGAGGTTTGAAAGCTGCTAGAAAAGAGTCATCCAGGAGGTCCCACCAAACCAGCATTCTTTTTGTGTTCTGAAAAAGACCAGGGACATCTGATCCATTTTGGACCTCATTCACCAGAATCTGTTTGTGAAACAAAGATGTTCATATTGATCACTGCTTCAGTAGCCTTGGCTATATACTGTCAAGGATATAACATCTGGCCAGCTTCCAAAGCTTCAGGGCACCTTCCACATGTCAGAACTGTCAAGCAGCTCAGGCTGAACCAACTAAAAGACAAATTTGGGAGTAAAAGCCCTTCAGAGCTTTACTGCTGCTGAACAGTATGCCCCTCTGAGCCTTTCAAGGATTGTTTACTAGGTTAACGACCACAAGAGCCTTTTTAAGCCTAGCCATGCATCCCAAATCTCTTGACGAATTCTGATACCCTTGATAAATGTAAGCATGGGCCTGGGAGATGAACCATTTACAGGTTACCTGTTTGAATCGGAGACATAGGTGCCAAACCAGGGATGAATTTCTGGTTTCCCATGCAGTTGTCCAAGTTGCACTTTATTTATTTTACATTTGTTGACCGGGCTAGTCTAACTGGATATATGTCCATTTTCAGTAGAGACCCGGGGAGAAAAGGTTCAAGCATGAACAGTGACAAAGTTAACAATGTAAAAAGACATCACAATACAGAGGTAGCATTGGTCAAAAGAACAATTATAATTATAAAATTATAAACTATAACAATTTTAGTAAACATTAAACTAAACAATTATACAAAACACACTAGAAGGTATGAGCAAGACTCAGTTAAGAGAGAAATAACTTATATTTTATCCTAATATTACGAAGAAAAGAGTAGTAAGTAGATTTGGAGGCATAGGTGAGAGGAGTAGGGATAGGGGCAAGAGCAGGAAGGGGAAAAAGATATCAGTCTGGGTTAGCACATTGACAAAGCCAATAATTTTTCAGATGTTCTTTAAGATGTTTTTTAAATAGAGAAGTAGAAGCAAGGGTTGATAATTCTGAAGGAAGCCGATTCCAGTTTTTCCCTGCAGTGTTTGAGAAAAGTGAATCACCGGCTTTGTTAGCTTTAATTGAGGAAACTAGAAGCTTATTAGCAGAGCTTAGTGTAGCTAGATTTTTATATGGTGTAATTAGATTAGTGAGGATAGGGGTGTTAGGGTGGTATAGGATCTTTTGAGTAATAAGTAATTGTTGACAGAGTATATGGTTTTGCAATTCTAGCCATCCAAGTTGGTTGAGGCAATGGTGAGTTTTAAAGGGGGAGCATGTGATGAATCTAGCTATGCTATTATAACAGGTGGAGAGTTTAGAGAGGTTGTTTTTGGATAGGTTAGTATATATAACAGAAGCATAGAAAAGGATAGAAATGAGGTGGGTCTGGGCAATAGTTTTCCTTGCAGAAGGGGGTAAGGAAGGGTTTAATTCTATAGAGGTTACCAAGTTTTTTGTTAACAGACTTTATGGTGGAGTTGATGTGGTCATCAAAGCTGAGACGATTATCAATTGTTACACCTAGTAGGTGGGTTGCACTTGAATTGGATTATGGAGGACCTTTGCTTCACATGGATGGGGATTCTGTTGCATAGACTTTTGGGATACATACAGTAGATATAAAAAGTTTTCACACCCCTGTTAAAATGCCATTTTTTATGACAAAAAAAATGAGACCACAGTAAATCATTTCGAAACTTTTCCCGCCTTTAATGTGACCTATAACCTGTACAATTCAATTGAAAAACAAAACTGTTGGGGAAAGAAAAATATAAAAAAAACGTACAATAAGCTGGTTGCAGAAGTGTGCACACCCGTAAACTAATACCTTATTGAAGCACCTTTTATTTTAATTACAGCATTCAGTCTTCTTGGGTAGGAGTTTAAGCATGGCACATCTTGACTTGGTAATATATGCCTAGTCATCTTTGCAAAAGCGCTCCAAATCTGTCAGATTGTGAGGGCATCTCTTGTGCACAGCCCTCTTTAGGTCACCCCACAGATTTTATATTGGATTTAGGTCTGGGTTCTGGCTGGACCATTACAAAACTTAATTTTCTTCTCGTGAAGCCATTCTTCTGTTTATTTGGATGTATGCTTGGGGTCATTGTCATGTTGAAAAGTGAAAATCCTCTTCATCTTTCTAGCAGACGCCTGAAGGTTTTGGGCCAAAAGTGACTAGTATTTGGAGCCATTTGTAATTCCCTCCACCTTGACTAAAGCCCCAGTTCCAGCTGAAGAAAAACAACCCCAAAGCACAATCCTGTCACCATCATGGTTCACCGGGGAGGATGGTGTTCTTTTGGTGATGCGAAGTGTTGTTTTTGCGCCAAACATACCGTTTGGAAATCTGGTCAAAAATTTCAACCTTGATCTCATCAGACCATGACACATTTTCCCACATGCTTTTGGGAGACTTGATGTATTGTTTTGCAAATTCTGGCCGGGCCTGGATGTTTTTCTGTGTAAGAAAAGGCGTCTGTCTTGCAGCCCTACCCCATAACCCAGACACATGTGAAAGAATAATAGTATTCTGTTGTATTTAGTATATTCACTGTCTTTTCAAAACTGTTGCTAGTGTGATTATTAGCTTGAATAAAAAGCTGCAAGAATGATATGAAATATAAAGGGTTAATTTAGGAATAGTATAAAATGCTGAAAAATAGAAAGTAGCAAGTGTGCTGGCATAACTTAATTGGATATTGACATCCATGTAAAGGAGTATGTTATTGAGAAACAAAGTCTGTAAAAATAGCTGAGGAGATGGCAGCTGGAAGGACATCAACAAAGTAAAGAGGTGTAACATCAAGCAAGATAAAGTTAGAACATAAAGTTTCAGATAGTACTGGAACACCATGTTTCAGATAATGCAAGACTGAGTTTCCCTGGACCACCGAACTTGAAAAAGAATTGAGGACAAATCATAAATTAGAAGAAGAAAGAAAAGTGTTATACAAAACAAGACTAATACATCAGACTGAGAAATCTATATCTGACTTTGGTATAAATATGAGTGTGTATAAACAAGCTTTGGGAATTTGCCATAGAGAGCTGACAGCATCTGTATTGCATGCTTGTATATCCAAAAGAAAAATGTAACAGTAAAGTTTGTCTCAGTGCATTTATTGTACATAGTATAATACAGTATTAAAGTAGTTGGTCATACTAAGAGTCAATATACTGTGGCATGCTTGCATGCAAATGCAAGTAACAGCAAAAAAAAACCCAACAGAAGACACGTATATTTTTTCAATATGGAGAGTATGGGAGATTGTTGTCATATGTAGTGTAGTACACAACCAGTACTTATCAGAAATTCCTGCAGCTCCTTCACTGTTGCTGTAGGTCTCTTGGTAGCCTCCCTGACCAGTTTTCATCTTGTCTTTTCATCAATTTTGGAGGGACGTCCAGTTCTTTGCAACATCACTGTTGTCCCATATTTTCTCCACTTTTTGATGACTCTTCACTGTGTTCCATGGTATATCCAATGCTGTGCAATTTTTTTTTTTTTTTTGTACCCTTCTCTTGACTCATATCTTTCAACAATGAGATCCCTTTGATTCTTTGTAAGCTCTCTGCGAACCATGGCTTTTGCTGGCTGTAGCAGGCAACTAAGTTAATATCAGGAAAATCCTACTAGGACAGCTGAACTTTTAGGGTTAATCAGAGTCTCTCTAATTGATGGCAGGTGTGTACCCAAGAAGACTGAATGTTGTAATTAAATCAAAAGGTGCTTCAACAAAGTATTAGTTTAAGGGTGTGCAAACTTCTGCAACCAGCGTTTTGTACATTTTTTATTTGTGTTATTTTTCCCCTAACAGATTGTTTTTCAATTAAATTGTACAGGTTATAGGTCACATTAAAGGTGGGAAAAGTTTTGAAGTGATTTGTTGTGGTCTTATTTTTTAATATCACAAAAACCTGGCATTTTAACAGGGCTGTGTAAACATTTTATATCCACTGTACCTATCTCTCCAGCAGGTTCTTTTTATATCACAGGCAAGGTCTAAGTCTTTAGAAGGGTAATTCTGATATTGTTTTGTGGATGTGCAGGAGGTCCATCAGAGTGGGGTCTGGCAATGCCCTGTATGCCAGACACAGATCTCCCCTCAAAAGCATGTAGGAGACAATACAGGGATAGGGCCTTGAGGCGGTCTGCAAAGGATGCATTACTTAAGGCTTGTATCCTTTTAGTGAGGAACTTCTGGACATTCCAGTTGTTGAATATGCCTGGATAGGTACATACCAAAGGGGGCATTGTACTCTTTGATAGGTCTGATGAATGCCGAATACAGTGGAACAATGACTTCCTTGGAGTTGGATGCCATACCTTTGTTTATACATTGTGCAACATAGAATGATTTCCTCACCACTGTAAACACGTGATAATCAAAGGCTCGATTACTATTTGTACGTCCCTAAGTCCCTGACTACTGTGTCAACTCTAAGGGGTGTGTTGTCAATATGATAGTTAACTGGGATGGATGACTTCCCAAAGGATACTGTTATACATTTCTTGGCATTTAGTTTTAGTCCGTGACTCTGACACTGGTTGTCTGTGTCGGCCCCTCTTGGAGAACGTGCGTCAGTGTGAGACTCAGTGACAGCTCCTAACTTGCAATCATCTGCAAATTTAGTCAGCCAGAGACTATTGACATTGACCTTGACTTCTGAGAAGTAAATGCCAAAAAGAAGCGATCCAAGGACTGATCCCTGAGGGACTCCACTTGTGACTGGCCCCTTTGTAGAGGTGGACTCCCCAGTTCTAGCTTCCTGGGTCCTGTCTGTAAGCCAATTGGCTATCCACAGGGTGACATACAGGTTTGTACCCAACCTCTTGAGTTTGTCAACAATGCCTGAGTGGGGTATTGTCAAATGCCTTGGCCATGTCAAGGCAGGCAGTGTGAACAATTTTGCCCTCATCCATTGCTTTGGTCACCTTTGAGAAGAAGTCCATCAGGTTGAGTAGGCATGACCTGCCCTTGAAACCAAATCTGGCTGGGTTCATGTATGGAGGCTTCCTATGCCATTATTGATCATTTCCATGACTTTGCATATTAAACTAGTGATACTTGTGGGTCTGCAGTTTCCAGTGGCTGTAGATGCCCCACCTTTGTGTAGAGGGATGACTGTTGCTGTTCTGCATTCATGAGGCATGATGCCGGTTTGGAGGCTACAGTTGAATAGCAATTCCAGAGGGCCTACTATGTCAAGTTTTATGCTATTTAGAAGGCATCCTGGGATATTGTCTGGGTCCATTGATGCATTGTTCTTGGCCTTAGAGAGGGCATTAAGGACCTGTTCCTTAGTGATAACAGGGGGAAGTTATATTTGATGGTTGTTTCCTCAGAAAAGGTTGAGGGGGGATGGAGTGGTAACAGTGGCATGGAATTTTTCAGGTAGTAGGTTTTACTATATCATTTGGCTCAGTATAGGTGGCTCCATTTACAATGTGCTCTGGACACAATTGTGTATTGCCTTTGAGGTTGCGGACCTAGCTAAAGAATGCTTTGTGGTTGTCCTCGGCCTGGGAGGCCAAACTTACCTCAAATTTGGCTTTAGTAGACTTTGTCCTCTGAGCTGTTTGTTTAGTTTAATGAGTGCTTTTATCCTGCTGGGTGTTGCACCTCCTAATTTTTGCCATGATTTTCTTCCTCCTGTTGTTCATCCAAATTGATTTTGTGATTCCACCAGGGTGGTTTGTTTTTTGAGTTAGTTCTGTACTTCCTGTGGGTAACCGCCCTCTCTATACAGCTATTAACATGCTTGTACAGGGTTTCTGTGAACAGTTCTGCATACGCTGAAGTGTTCTAAGGGTTTATAGGGGCTTGAAATTTTGCTATTCCTGGTTTAGCTAGGGGTCCAAATTTTATTTTTACTTAAAAGGAGACAATTTTGTGGTCTGACCTTACCAGAGAAGGGATTTAAGTAGGGGGTGTGCAGCACTCTCCCATATTAGTGAGGACCAGCTCCAGTATGGTTACCACCCTGGTTGGTGTATTGACTGTCTGCTCCAGGGAGTTTGTTTACAAAATCCAGGAATATCTGTACATGTACATTTGATGTTATATAGGATTCCCAGTTAATAATGGGGTAATTAAAGTCGCGCATGAATATGGTATTGGGTTGGATGGTTAGTATTTTTAATGAGTTTAAATACATGGTATGGGTTTTCTTGGATCATAGAGGGGGCCTATAGCTTGCAAGAAAGTGGTGTTGGATTTTACCTATGGTGATTTAAACATGGAACATCTCAAGTGCATTGTCCTGTTTGACCAGCCTCGAAGTATTCTTATTTTTGATGTAAATTGAGACACCTCCATCTTTAGTCCCTGGTTGTGAAGTAGCTGGTCTTAATGTGTGGAAGACATTATAACCCTGCACTGTTGGTGTGCTGTCCGCGGCTTTAAACCACATCTCTGAGACCGAACCCTGCACTGTTGGTGTGCTGTCCGCGGCTTTAAACCACATCTCTGAGACTGTACAGATGTGTTTTCCTTTACCTGACAGAAGTTCCATGCAGGGGGAAACTTCTATTTTTTTATTTTGTTGAAGATTTATTATTGCCTTCAGTAAAGTTATTTTAAAGCTAGAAGTGTTGTGTACTGTAATGTACTTTTAAATGGAGAAATCTTTTTCTTTAAAAGTAGTGTAAAAGAACTAGAAACTTTTTTTCTGTGAAGATTTGTTTTCTTTTGTGGGTCTGGCATAGCATTTAAAGTACCCTTTTCTGTCAAAAAAGTAACTGTTGTGGACAAGCGATGTTTACCAGCAGTTCCGGTTTGTCTTCATTGGGAAAGAGACACTATTTTAGCTTGACCATGAAACAGACTACCGGTCCCACAGTCTGTTGCCCTTCAGCCACAAAAAGAAAAAGTTAAGTAAACAGCCTTTACCACCACAACAAGCTAGCAATTTCCCTCAGCCACAGGTGGGTGACTCTGCTGTGGCAATTTGCTGTACCTCAGACTACTCATGTATTATCAGGAGTCCCTTTGGTGTAGCACAGACAGCCAGTATGGGGGGGGGGGTAGCCATATCCTCTGTGGCTGTTGGAATCCCCTCAATGGGCAAGTGAAAAACCACACTTGTTGATCCTGGAAGAGGGAACAGAGAAGGCTTGCCTGTTGTGACAGAATGCTGTGCCCATCCCTGGGGAAGCAGCTGCTGCCTCGAGTAACATGGTTGACCCTGTTTTTCCTGTCAAAAAACAGAAAACCAAGTATGTGCGTAATCTTCCTTAAATTTCCTTGGATAGGAATAGTTTACTGAGTCTGTATCAGGGTTTAATTCAGGCTATTGCTCTTGTAAAATAATTTATGGTAAAAGGGAGGTATTCCTCGCTTCCGGAATATGCTAAAGATTCTGAATCTGAACAGCAAGATGCAGGGATGGATACAGTCTTTTTTTCTTTTCTCTGATTCAGACTGTGAGGAGAGCTCCATGTCTGATTCTCCCTGTGGGAGGTTTCTCTTTCTTTGAGGCTCTTTCCAGAATGTGCCAGTGTTTTCCGTGGGAGAACACTAAGGTTTCTCAGCCCCTCAGAAAATACTAGGAGTTGTTAAAGAATGATTTTTCAGAACCCGCACCTATTACATTACTCCTGCTCTGTCTGTGTTAGAGGCTGTGTGCTACTGCCTGCAGTTTTCCTGATTCAGTCAACTGCCTCTGTTTCTCAGTCTTTTAAATTTTATACATTATTCCCAAACCTTACCACCAGCTGTAGCTTTGATTCCACTGGTGCTAAGCATACTGTTTATGCTTTCTGATAAGGATGGGACAATTAATGCTAGGTATGGGGAAAAAAGTGAATACTTCTGTAATTTTGATTTTCATGAATTGTCAGGCTTGTATGTTAGTGCATTATGACACATTTTGAAAGTATGAGGAATGTTTTATATGCAGTTTCTCCTTGTGAAGAAAATCTGCTTTTAATTTAGTTCCTTCTGTTGGAAACCCATTGTTGCATTGTGTGTGACTCTTGACACTTCTAGGGCTAGGGCCACTGATACTGTTTTAAGGAGATTTACCTAGCTGGATTTTCAAAACCTCCCAGGTGATTTTAAAAATTAGTTTTTAATTCTCCTTTGATAGAGATTGTGTTTGGTCCCTCTGCTGCAGAGGTGATCAAAAAGTGTGATAAAAGGGGCAGGCTGCTACATGTAGGATTTTTCAACCCTCCTTTTCCAAATTGTCTAAGGTCTTTTCTCCTCATCCAATTTTGGTAAAAAAATAGTAGTTTAAACATTTTCAACAAAATACAGGTAAACAGACTTTTTTAAGACATGGCAAAGGGGTTCCAAAAAAAATGTCCTAGATTCCCCATCTCCAAGGATAGTCCAAAAAGTCTGACTGTTCAAGAGACCTTGTGACCCCCAATCATCCTGGCCCTTTTTTTCTTCTAGGTAGTCTGACTCTCTTTTTTTTTTTTTCTCCCTCTTTGGCAACAGATTTTTTTTTTCAGACAAATGCTTTCTGAAAATCCATCAGCAAGGTTACATATGACAGTGGGAGGAAATTCTCCTTTTCCAGAGAGGTTCTTCTTTATCTTCCAGATCAGACCCTCCTTTCCACCTGTTCATCGCATGCTGTACAAAGGAGTCCCTCCTTCACAGGTAGGGAAGGATTTTTATTTGAGGTTATTTCTTATGCTGAAGAAAATGCTTGGAGACCAGTTCTGGATCTGTCTTTTCTGATCCTGTTGCAATAGTGCCCGATTTCAAGATGGCTCTTCATAACCTAGTACCGTATTTTCTTTCATGTTGCTTGATAACACTGTTTCTTAATGTGACTCAGACATGCACACCTTTATTTCTCTGCCTTGCCCTTTGGACTATTCCACTGCTCCAAGAGTATTCACAAAGTGTCTAGCTCTAGTTATAGCTCATTGCAGGCTACTGTGTATCCACACTTTTAGTAGACCACAGTCTTTTTCAAAGTGTCAGGAAAAGATAAGTAATCTGTCTTGGGTAAAAGATTTTTTACACAAGCTGTGATTCCAAGAAAGCATTCAAGTCTTTCGTGATTCCATCACACAGGATTGTGTTCCTGGGATGTCATCTAGATACCTCGATTCAAACAGCTTTTCTTCCACAGGAGGAAAAAAAGATGTGCACTTATCTATTTCTAAGGTTTTCCATTCAGACTTCATTCAGTACTGGGGAATACCTTAGGATTTTACATGTCATGGTATCTATGATTCTAATGATACCCCTGGCAAGACGTTAAGAGTAGAGTATAGTAGTATCAGAAATCTCTTTGATCCCAGCATCAACACACTTTATCTTTTCAAATCCCAGTGCTGGAGTTTTATCAGAAAATTTTGGTGGAAACAGATGTCCTTGAATCCAGTTCACCCCTTCTCCTTCCTTGCTCCAAAGCAGTCCGTTACCACAGATGCTTTGTACTCTGGTTGGGGAGCAGTTTTAGGATAAAAGTGCAGGGGGTATGGGACACAAAGGACAGATGCAAGCACATAAACATCAAGGAGATGCATGCCGTTATCAAGGCACTCAACTCTGTGAGACATCTTTGGTCCCCAGGACCTCTTCCAAGTGGTTACTGACAATACCACAAGCCAGGGAGAACCAGGTTGTACTTCGTTTGCAGATTAGCAAGGTTAGGTTGGGATATAGCTTCACAGCACAGTCTGAATCTACAGGCATCCTACATTCTGTCAGAGCTAAATTGTGTGGCAGACAAGCTGAGCAGGACCAGAGTAGACCACCATGAGTGGAAGATATTTCAGGGGGTCTTCGAAGAATCTAAGGGGAGTTCAAGTAGACCTCTTTGCCTCTTTGAACAATCATCTGGCAAGATTCTTTTCCAGGACTCCATGCAAGAAGGTCTGGAAGAAGGATGCCTTTTTTCTTTGGACAGGAATGTTCCTGTATGCTTTTCTACCCTTTCCATTAATATCTAGGGTACTTCTGTAGATTCAGAAGGAATCCCCCAAGATCATTGTGGTGACTCCCTTCTGGCTCAGACAACCCGTGACTATCCTTTCTCTTGGAAATGGCCGAGGGCAATTACCACATGCTTCCTGACAGAATGGATCTACTTGCGCAAGAACAGGAGTGTTTGATGCATCTCACTATCTATCATCTTCAGTTGACTGCCTGGATGTTAGGGTCCTAGTTTGTTTTAGGTACCTCTTTACTGAGGATGTGCAGCCTGGTACTAATGGAGGTAAGAAAGCCTGCTACTAGAAAATCATATACTAGCAATATCTCTTTGTTGAGATCAGGCTTTGCTAGGACCATTCTTCAGGAGCTCCTGGACTCCTCTTCCACCCTTCCAAATTTAGTTAGCTGTGATAATCTATGTATATAGCTAAGGCTACTGCGGCAGTGGTTAACTATGATGAGCATAGTACAGTTGTGCAAGTTGAACTTGCCATAACAGTAGATAGCTGAGTGATCATTGCTGCTGTAGCTGCTTCCTCCCTCCAACCCCCTTGTTTTTTTGTGTGTTTTGTATGCCAGGGTATAGACTTTTTTTTTTTTTTTGTTCCTAGCATTGCCCTTTCAGGGCTCTGCTTCTGTCTCTCTCTCTCTCTCCTGGTAGGAAAACTCTGAAGGGCTGTGTGCCCAAACATGTCTTTTAGTCAGCTCAGCTCAAGCCATTTGGCAGTTTGGGTGTGTTGAAGGTGCCCCAAAGCTTTGGTAGCTGGCCATATATCCCGCCAACAATGATCTGATGACATCTGCTTAGCTGTTACGTGCTTTAGATAACACTTCTCTGGTGGTTATTAAGTCCATTCTGCCTCTTTTGAGGAATGATAACTGGATGTGCTTGACAGACCTTCAGGATGCCTATTACCTTATTAAGGTAGCAAGGCATTACAGGATGTTTCTCTACTTTCATCTGGGAGTCAGTTACTTATGGTTCAGCTTTTAGTGTCATTGTAGCACCCAGGGAGTTCACTAAATGCATGGAGGTGGTGGCAGAGTATCTAAGGGTTGCAAGGATTCTGTGTGTTCCCCTGTCTAATTGAATTGCTCTTCGTTACATCCGCAGGGGGTCTGCTTGTTCATTGCAGGGACTTTTTGCTCTAGTCCGCTCAACTCTTTGGGATGTTATGTCCAGGTGACACACCATGAAGCCTATTGTCTGCATCAGTGTCAGCTGACTTTTGTTTAAATTAACAGTAATCCCCAACTGCCAAACTTGCAGACCTGAATCCTCTCCTTCTGTCGCCAGGCTTCTGAAGTCCTCTCTTCACATCGCCCCAGCAAGACTAATTCTTAATCTACCGATATCAATGACTGAATCCATTACACTAGTTCCTCAGTCAAGATTTTATACGGGAATATTATAGTTGACCCTCTGTCCAATGGTCAGTCATGCATCAACCCTCAGAATACCCCATACTCAAGCCAGTATGCAAGCATTTGATTCTTTGTGGCTGACCTCCACACTAGTCACATGGGGTCTACCTTTCACTTTTCCAACTCCAACAGCCACTGTGACCACAGACTCCTCTTTTTTAGCGTGGGGGGTGCATTTCAAAGGGAAGATGGTTCAAGGCACATGGATGACCACAGATGCCAAGCTTCACAATAGCATCTTGGAGAGGAGGTCAGTCCTGCTAATGTTACAGGCCTTTTATGGCTCTTTCCCCAAGGGCATGATATCCATGCAGACTGACACCATGGCATGGGTCTGGTATATCAACAAGTAAGGGGGAAAGCATTCGTCAGTTATTTCGGTAAGCCATAAGGGTGTGGGAGTGGACAATGTCTTGCCAACACTTTGTGGTGGCAATTCATATCCCAGGGAAGTTCCAGTGTTTTGATAAACTGAACGGATCTTTTTCTACCTAACAAGTGGTTCCTCAGCCAGTGTCACCTATGATTTTCAGTTGCTAGGACCAGCCATGCTGCAATCTGTGCCCCACTTGAACACTAAGTGCAACAGCCACTTTGCAGTGATCCCCAGACAGTCACCGAGGGATACTCTTTTACAGTTGGCCCACTGTTCATCTTTTTTTTTTTTCACCCCTTCCCCTGGTAACCAAGTTTTTGCAGAAAGCCATGTGGTGTAAGGCAACAGTGATTCTCATTCCCCCTTCTGACTCTGGCAGGTCTAATTCCCCTTCCTTTGGACTGGTCAGAAACACCCATCCTGGGTGCTGTACCCTCTTCCAGACCTTTTATCTCACCCATCCAGCCAGCCTCACTAAGACTTGAAAGCCCTGAAATTAACTACATGCTTCTTCCATTTCCAGTGTTGGCCAGGGATGCCAGGCTTTCTGCGTCAGTTACGCAAATATTGTTTGTCACAAAACTAACGAGAAAGATTTATAAAAGCAAATGGAAGAGGTTAGCTATCTGGGCTTCCCCTCAAGGCTTATTCTTTCTCAGCACTTTTACCATCCATTCTGGATTTCCTGGTGGGATTATTCCAGTAAGGTGTTAACTTTTCTACAATTAGGGTTTTTATATTATCTGTGTCCAGTTTTCATGTGGGAGAAAAACAGAACTCCATTGCTTCTTTGACACACTCAAAGCTTTTTTTTAAATTTAAAACTTTCTTTTCAGATCCCATATTAGAGATCTAGTCACCCCCTTGGGATATTACTTTGTTGCTTCAGGCCCTAACCGGACTCCCTTTTAAACCAGTAGCATCAACAGAACTGAAATTTGTCTCTTGGAAAACTATTTTCCTAGTGGCTATCACCTCACTCAGAGAATTTGAGTTAGAGGCCTTATCTTGCAAACCTCCCTACTAGATTATTCTTAAGGATAGAATATCACTTCAGACCAATTCAAATTTTCTCCAGAAATTGGCCTCAGACGCTGCTCTTAACCGCTAGTTACCATCCCAAACTTTTCTAATAAAGGAGAATATACCTTACATTTGACTGATTCCTCTTGTCAGTTAAGGTTCTACATGCATTATAGCAACATTAAGAAAACCGATCAACTTTGAACCTCCATATCCCAGTTTGGATCTTAAGTCATATAGTCTTTGTGGCTCTGTTTGTATTTCTTTTTTTACAAAGAAACGGAATTTTCTGCCATGCAGACTCAGAACTCATTCAGCTAGAGTGGTGATGGCCTCCACTGCTTACTTTGCTAGAGTACCAGCAGATGAGATTTGTGCTGTGAATACTTGGTCTACTCTTCACACCTTTGTCTCACTATAAGCTCGGCATGCAGTCTTAGAGCCTGTGCATCCACTGGGTGCACCATTCTTCAGAATATCCTTCCATATGACTACCCTGGATTGTTAGTAGCTAGGAAATCTGTCCCATTGATTGAGTCAGATGGAAAAGGCATCAGATACAAAAGTTATGTACTTATCATGCTAGATCCATGTTGTCTTTTCCTTTTGGCTCGGCTTTCCCTCCGTCTATCCCTGTTACCTAAATTGTCATCAAGTGGCTTTCGACTTATTGAAAATTCAGCCTTGTTGACCTTTCATCTCATTACTTTGTATGCTTTTTTCTATTTTTATGCCTTTTTACAGTGTGTTAACTACAAGTGAGCAAACACGATCTGAGGTATTGTATGGACGAGGGCAAACTTGATTTGAGGTATCGTAAGGGCAAGAGGAAATTATGGGTAGGGGAGGAGCCTGAGCCCTGAATCCCAAGAGGTTGAAAAGGGTGTCAAGGTCTAATCTGATTGGATCCAGTAACCCAACCACTGAGCCGTATAGAAGAAAACCACACAGATCTAGCATTATGGTAAGTACATAACTTTTTTGTGGCCATTTTATAAATATGACTTTCTTCTTTGTAAAACTATATTGTACTTATTGCACTCTTGTGCTTTGAACTGTTATGGGAACTTGTAAAACGCAATGCTTCTGTAATGTCATATAAACGCTTACCTTTCATTACCTTACTTGTTTTTCAGTTCTTGGAAGAGCAATTCACTCTTTATCTCGAATTGGAGATGAACTGTATTTTGAACCCTTGGAAGAAGGGGTAAGTCAGAAACAGTCAAATTATTTGTTAACCAATAAAACAGACTAATTTTTAGGATATTTTTTATCCTTGTCCTGTTCAAGTACACTTAACATTTTGACAACATTATAAAATACTTATTCTCAGTGTAAGTGATTTACTCCATTGCAGTGCCAACTACAAAGCAGCATTACACTGGAGTAATTTGATTACACTGAGAGTAGGTCTTTTAGATTCTGGCTATATATATATATATATATATATATATATATATATGTAGAAAAATAGGGACAGGACTTTGAGGAGAAGTTTATTTATTTTATTTATTTAACATTTGTTTACCGGGAAAGTCCGAGTGGAACAGAGCTCATTTTCAGAGGAGGCCTGGGAGAAATGCTCCAGACAGTTTTGTGATTTAAGCCCTTGATTTTCTAGGCAAACTATCATTGCAGTCACTCTAGTCATGTCAGGTATTTGGACAGATACATAGCTACGGGGGCATTGTACTCTACAATCATCCTAATAAGTGTAGAATACAGTGGAATGATCACCTCCCTGGACCTGGGTGCCATATCCTTACTAATAAGCTGCACAGTGAAAAGCAACTTCTTTACAATAATGGGTAACTTTGTCCGCTCATTATACACTTGGGAGACAAAAAAAAAAAAAAAATAGGGACAAAACTTAAAACCTTTATTTAACAAAGATAATTCTCGCTCAGAAAATGAAAAAAATAACAGAATTTAATAACCAAATCCTCATTAAAAATGACTTCCAAATTTGTACTAGTGTCTTTATTCTGTTGACCTGCTGATTTTCAGTAATGTTTCCTCCCCCTTGCTCATATCTAAAGGGGCAGTTGATATGAGTAGTGGTGTTTGAATGATTCCATCCAAGGGAAGAATCCAGGAAATCTGCTTCCATATCTGTAGTAGACAAAAACTTTGTGATGGTGAAGCTTTTAAGATTGATTTGCACTTAATATCTCCTGTCTTAGATCTATGGGTCTGACTATCATACTGAACCCCTCTGCAGGTATTATAAAACATATTGTACACACACACATATACAGTATGTGTGTGTGTGTGTGTATATACACACACACACACACACACACACACACACACACACACACACACACACACACACACACACACACACACACAGTATGTATATAAATATTCCATTCATGTGATTAACTACTCATTTGGTTGACAGTTTTGTTTGGGTGTAAAAAGGAGCGACTGCACAAATGAGCTCATGTGAATCTGATATACCTGATTTAAAGTTTTATGTAATGTAGGTAGGGATGGTGTGTGCAGGAAAATTAATAAATGAAACGGTGGAGGTTGTGAAAATGTGCACAACTGTTGTAGTGGTTAGTGTGTGTTTGGAAGTGCTCAGAAGTTAAGGTTAGAGTAAGGGCTAGGTAAGGGGATAGATTAAGCTTTGTCCCTCTTTGGTGTTCTGTATGTCCTGCGTACTTATGTCTGGTGTAGTGGTGCTGCTAGGGAGAGGGTCTTAGTGATGTACTATATAGAGCTGGAGTAAGGGTTAATGGTTATGATTATAGTGGTGCTGGGGCAAAGCCCTCCCTGCCCACCCTTACTCTACCTCAGCCTCTAACCCCAACCCTACACATCATTGCTAAAAATCCTTTACATAACAGTAGCACTGTAAAGAAACTGATCTGATTTTTGTGACTGGGGTTTACTAACAGAGAAGTAATCAGTATTTTGTGATTAGCTATTAGTAATACAGTGAATATAAAAAGTGTACACACCCCTTTTAAAATGCCAGGTTTTTGTGATATAAAAAATGAGACCACAATAAATAATTTCAAAACTTTTCCCACCTTTAATGTGACCTATAACCTGTACAATTTAATTGAAAAACAAATCTGTTAGTGGAAAAATATAAAAAATAAAAGACGTGCAATATGTTGGTTGCATAAGTGTGCACACCCTTAAACTAATACTTTGTAACTAATTTTTGTTGAAGCACCTTTTGATTTAATTACAGCATTCCGTCTTCTTGGGTACACATCTGCCATCAATTAAAGACTCTGATTAACCCCAAATAAAGTTCAGCTGTCCTAGTAGGATTCTCAGTTGCGTGCTATAGCAAAGGCCATCGTTCACAGAGATCTTACAAAGCATCAAAGGGATCTCATTGTTGAAAGGTATCAGTCAGGAGAAAGGTACAAAAAAATTTCCACAGCATTGGATATACCATGGAACACAGTGAAGACAGTCATCAAAAAGTGGAGAAAAATATGGGACAACAGTGACATTGCTAAGAACTAGACGTCCCTCCAAAGTTGATGAAAAGACAAAAATTGATCAGGAAGGCTGCCAAGAGACCTACAGCAACACTGAAGGAGCTGCAGGAATTTCTTTTAAGTACTGGCTGTCTACTACATGTGACAACAATCGTCCGTATTCTGCATATGTCTGCACTATGGCGTAGGGTTGCAAGATGGAAGCCTTTTCTACACAGAAAAACATCCAGACCCGGCTAAAATGTGTAAAACAATACATCGTCTCCCAAAAGCATGTGGGTAAATGTGTTATTGTCTGATTAGACCAAGACTGAACTTTTTGGCCATAAATCCAAAAGGTACGTTTGGCACAAAAACAATTTGCATCACCAAAAGAATACCATTCCCACGGTGAAGCATGGTGGGGGCCTTATGCTTTGGGGTTGCTTTTCATCTGGAACTGGGCTTCAGTTCCCTCATTTTGGA